>NC_052353.1:10045667-10077763 GCF_009727055.1 Benincasa hispida | reverse complement strand
TATATATATAAACAACGATGGACGACCTAAATGAAATAGGAATGCAACATGATTTGTCCTTTTCAAGTTTCAATTACAATCCTTTATTAAGGGATTTTAATATTATACTAAAATTTTGTTTGGTAAGATTTCTAGAATTTTAAGGTAAGTTATTGATTTAACAACATTACCATATCTCATTATTCTTTTTAAAAATTATAAATTAAAAAAAAAAAGAGCAAACAATAACACATTAATTAGAAGATAATAAAATGGTAAATAGTAACTACTTCAATAGTAGAGATTCTCAAATGACTTGACAACTTGAATAACTCCAACTAGTCAACCCAAATTGTAAGAGTTGGACTGGATTGAATCTTTTATGTTTTTTTCAGTTTTGTTTGAATTTGAGTTAAACTTTTAAAAATTCGGGTTGACTCAATCCAACCCGAATTTACACATGACGTCTGCATGAAATTTGTAATAGATATCTTATATTTTGATATTTAACATTAGAGTTTTATGAAATTTTAATTAGTAGTATGTATTGTATATAAATTTAAGTATTTTAAGTTAATTAAAAAATGTAATAAAAAAGAAAAGAAAAAAATAAACAATCCGACAACCCAACCCAATTTTAACTTATGTACATCTCTCTGCTTAATAGAAAAAATAGAATGTCATAAAAAAGAAAGGTGTAAAAAACTTCATTGAGTTAAGAGTATGGATGCCCTAAGGACTGAATTACTTTTATCATATATTAGTTCAACTAAAAAAAATTACTTCTTGAACTTTCTTACTTAAGAGTATAAACATAACGTTATAAATCTGAGAGCATTCAAAGAGCTATCTTGGGTTCTATTTGTTTTGTGTTTTGTGTTAATTTTCTAAACAAGTCTAGTTTTTTTAGGGTTATTTTATTTCATTATAATTCGAGTATTAGTCTATATTTGTTTCTTCAAAGAAAAACTTTTTTTTTTTTTTTTTTTTTTTAAAGAATGGAGCACAAATATAACATTATAAATCCGAGAGGGATGATTTAAACCTTCAAGTTATAAGAAATTTTTTGTTGGATATTTTATTACATGTTTCTTAATATTGAATCATAAGAAAATAATTTAATTATGTACCTTAAATTCATGGTTAGAAGTTTCAAATTAGATTGAAACCATCGAATTGAATGGTGTTTCATTTACAAATTTAATTTTACTATGTTAAATTTGTAGTTTTTTCAATTTAAATAAGTTATATTTGATTTTGGGAAGTTAAATTTGACAAATATTTCAATTTTGTATTTATTTGATTTTATTGTATGTTTTAGAGAGTTAGAAGTTGCTAGCTTATAGAAGCAACTTGTTTCTTCATTTGAAGTATCTCATTCCAATTTGAAGAGTTCTCTCTTTTTTTTTTTTTTTTTTTAATCTTGAGTTTAGTTGAAAGCAAGTATCTAAGAGTTTTGTCAAATCTGAATAGTTTGAGGTTCTTGTTCTATCAAAATTAGTCATTGTATCCTATTAAGATAATTGTTTGTATCCTATTAAGATAATCGTTTTAGGATGCTTGCAGCTTGTGGATGGTGAATTATTATCTTTAAGACGAGGCTTATCAGGTGTGAGTCTCATCTACTTGTTGAACTTTCTCCAAGACCTTGAATTTTCCATAAATTTGTGGTTATTTTAACCTATTGCCTTTATTATTTCATCTCACTTACTTTTAGAAGTTGTTATTGTATATAGTATATGTATGAATACAATATACTTATTTGTAGCTAATTCAGTACATATAAGTACAACAAGAAAAAGGAGTTCTCCCGACGCCTAAATAGAGCGTCAGGAGTTAGGTCGTCGGGAGAGATGGTTTCTCCCGACGAAGTAAAGGATCATCAGGAGTTCCTGGGGGATCTCCCGACACCCGTCGGGCGGCGTCGGGAGAGGGGTCTGGTAACCAGACCCCTTCTTCTTCCCCACTCCCCCTATTTTTTCTTTCTCTCCTTCTCAAACACACCCCCTCCCTCTCAAATTTTCCCCTCTTTCTCCCATTTCCCTCAATTTTCTTCATCATTCTTCCTCTCTCTCCCCATTTTCCCATCATTTTACACTTTAACTCCCATTTTCTCCATTTTTCCCTTCCAACTTTTCTTCCATTTTTTCCATCAATTTTTTTCTTCCATTTCTCCCTTTTCTTCCATCAATTTTTACTGCCGCCGCCGCTGTCATCTCCTCGCCAGTAATTTTCTCATTTTATTTTATCTTGTACATTTATTTAAATCATATGTGAAATGCCCATTAAAATGTGTTAAATATTGTATTCGCTTTTGTTAATTTTCTGAAATTGTTGTACAAATCATGCTCATCAATATTATGCCCATTAAAATCTTATCTAAATTTTTAACATTTCGAAGATGTTGAATAAATGAAAGGCCTATATTAATCTAAAAAATATAAAATAAATCTTTAAAATTCCAATTTGGTACTTAACACATTTAATTATTTTAAAAAAGTTTAAAGAATCTACTAGACATAAAACTAAATTTTTTGTCTAATAGAAAATTGAACTTTAAATTTTGTGTCCAATAGGCTTGTAAATTTTAGAAGATGTTGAATAGATGAAAGACCTATATTAGACACAAAATTGAAAGCTTGGAGACGTACTAAAAAACATTTGAAAGTTATTAAGACAATTTAAGCGGTCTAGGGACTATGTGTTTATTTTTGCCTTAAGAAATGAAAATTATGGAACTCAATGCTTAATAATATACTTTGTACTTTGTCCTCTAATCCAGGTTATTGTTTTGGATTACAAGTTGGTTTAGAAAATATTTTATTTTTAAGGATGAATAAAGAATGGATTAAACTAAGGAATAAGTTATCAGTGGAGTATAGAGAAAGAATATCATAGTTCTTAGATATGGCAAGGTTTCATGTTAATGATTCCGGACGAATAAGATGTCCATGCAAGAATTGTATGAATTCAATTTGGGAAAAGATAGATATTGTGGAACGACATCTATTAACATATGGAATATCTCCCTCATATTGTGAATAGGTATATCATGGAGAGCCAGTAAACTTATATAGAAGTCATACAAGTCATTCAATACAGGATGTTGAAGTAGATAGTATAGAGAGTAATGCTGTTGAAGAAAATGAGATGTTGAATCTTATAAACAATTTACAAGTTCCAATTGAAAACGATAATGCAAATGAAGGAAGGATTGAGAATAATGAAATGTCCTTTAATGGTCAAGAAAGAGATACCACAAACTTATTTGAGGATTTAATGACCGAAGCACGTAATAAATTATACCCTGGATGTTCGCAATTTTCGTCCTTAAACTTTTTAGTGAAGTTGATGCATATAAAAGTTCTGAACGGCTGGAGTAACAAATCGTTTGACATGTTGCTGGAATTGTTAAAAGCATCGTTTCCAGCTGGCACCTCTATACCTACTTCCTTTTATGAAGCCAAGCGAAAATTGCGTGATTTAGGCCTAGGTTATGAGTTTATTCATGCGTGTAAATATGATTGTGTATTGTATGGAAAGAGTTTGCAGATTTGCAATAATACCCTATTTGTGGTGAGTCTCGGTACAAAGTTAATGATGGCAAGGATAAAAAAAATACCACATAAGGTATTGCGTCATTTTCCATTGATACTGAGATTAAAACGATTGTTTGCATTAAAAGAAGACGTTTCTGACATGAGATGGCATAAAGATAAGTGAGTTGAAACGGAGGATGTATTGGGACATCCAGCTGATGTAGAGGGGTGGAAACATTTTGATCGTGAATTCCCTCATTTCGCTTTAGATCCTCGAAATGTTCGTTTGGGATTTGCTTCAGATGGCTTCAATCCGTTTGGAAATATGAGCACTTCTTATAGTATGTGTCCTGTGGTGATAATTCCTTATAATTTGCCCCTTTGGAAATGCACGAAGGAAACAAACTTCTTCATGTCTTTGCTCATACCTGGTCTAAAATCTCCTGGAAAGGAAATTGATGTTTACTTGCAACCGTTGATTGAAGAGTTGAAAGAGTTGTGGACAATTGGTGTGCGAACTTATGATTCTGTTGCTGGTGAGTTTTTTCAACTATATGCTACCTTATTATGGACGATTAATGAATTCCCTGCGTACGGTGACTTATTTGGGTAGAGTACAAAAGGTTATCAAGCATGTCCAATATGCAAAGAAGATAACTCGTCCTTCGGGATAAGAGGAAAAATATCATTTATGGGACATCGAGTTATCTTCCCGAGAATCATAGTTGGTGTCGAAGTAGACAACATGATGGAAAAGTTGAACATAGACCTCCACCAGTCGTAATGAATGGAGAAGAGATATTACAACAAATAAATACGCTAAACTTTTTTTTGCTTAACAAACATCCATCGAAGCAAGATAAAAAAAGAAAGCGAATTCTAAACTGGACTAAAAAAAGTATTTTTTTTTCCAACTTCCATATTGGTCAAGACTATTGTTACGACATAATTGGATGTAATGCATATTGAAAAAAACATATGCGACAATTTGGTACGCACATTGTTAAATATTGAAGGAAAGACAAAGGATACAACAAACTTTTGATTAGACTTACAAGATTTGAAGATGAGAAAGGACCTACACTTGATATAGGTCGATAATAGATTTGTAAAACTACACGCAACATACACATTAACAAATGGTGAACGGATTTCGTTTTGTAAGTATTTGAAATCAGTGAAATTCCCTAATGGATTCGTATCTAATATATCACGATGTGTCAATGACAAAGATGGAAAAATATCGGGGCTGAAAACACACGACTGTCGTGTGTTGCTTCACAGACTACTCTCTATTGGTATTCGAGCATACCTACTAAAGAATGTATCCACTGCTATTGTTGAGTTGTGTACATTCTTTCGCGACTTATGTGCAAAGACAATATGTGTAAGTGATTTGAACAGACTCTAAGCAGACATCATAGTCATACTTTGTAAATTGAAGAGAATATTCCCACCTGCCTTTTTCGATATTATGGTACACCTTGCAGTTCATCTACCATATGAAACCAAAGTGGTGGGTCCAATTAGTTACAGTTGGATGTATCCTATTGAAAGAAGTTTACGAACATTAAAAAAAATTGTACGGAACAAAGCACGTCCCGAAGGGTCTATAGCGGAAGCATATGCAATGAATGAATCATGGAACTTTTGCTCACGATATTTAAGTGGGATTGAAACGAGATTCAATAGAGATGAACGAAATGATGATAACATTTCTGATCACGAGATATTTGGTGAATTTGAATTATTTAGGCAGAGGGTACAACTATTAGGGGCGTCAACTTTACGGACGTTATCAGCGAAGGAAAAGCGTATTGCACATTGGTACATTCTCAACAATTGTAAAGAAATAACAGACTATCGCAAGTACGTTTCAAACTTTTTCCTTTTCTAAATTCTAGGGTATCTCCTTTGATATAATATTTAAATGATCAATTTTGTAGGCAACATTTGAGGTTAATTCGTCGTGAAGCTCAAGGTGCCTCTGACTTATATATAAAACATCAATGTAAATTTCCCGATTGGTTCAAATCTCAGGTATACATAGTCATTTTGTAGGCAACAGTTGAGGGATGATTCATTTTTCGTATTCATTTTTAATGTATAAGTAATTATCAGGTTCTACAATGGCGCGAGAGAGAAGATATCTCCAATGATTTCTTTTCACTTGCAATGAGACCTTCGTCTGAGGTGCGCTCTTACAATGGATGCATTGTTAATGGGATACGGTTTCACACTGTAGAGCGTGATAATCGTCGAGCTACACAAAATAGTGGAGTCCTAGTGGCCGGGGAGATTAGTGAGAACACAAGTGTGGATAACAATTTCTACGGTGTTGTAGACGAAGTATTAGATTTCCAATATGCGAACAGAAGATGCGTTTTCTGTTTGAAGTGTAAATGGTTTGACACAGATAACAACAAAAGTAATAGGACACATATGGATTTAGGATACAAATCGATCAATACATCACACTTTTGGTATGTCGACGAGCCTTTCATCTTTGCTATCTAAGCACAACAAGTCTTTTACATTGATGACATCAAACATGGTAGCAATTGGAAAGTTGTTCAAGTAGTCCAAAATAAACGAATATGGGATGTACCGAAAGTGGATGATGTTGAAAACACACAACTAGATTTACTAGAAATTGTTGGTGGCGTCCGAGTGGATGAAACCATTGAGAAGGTTACTTTATGCAGAGTTGACGTTGATCCTACAGTTGTGGAAAGACCAATTATTGTACATGGTGATCATGACTTCATAAACGATGAAGATGAAAAACAATTATCTCCCAATAACAGTTCAAATGCTGATGAATAATTTGAATTAGATTACAATGATGATGATGAGTAATGATGTATCTACTCAATTCTCTTTTTCTCTAGCTTACACGTATTTATTGTTAATTTAATATTATTTCCTCATTTTTTTATTTGTATAGATACGATGTCAACCCCTAATAGGCAACGGGAGGCTGATAAAAAATTCCAGGAGTTATATCTAGGCAACACGGTATCTTCTGTGGGTGATACTTTAGGTTAGTATATTTTGAAATATATTTTGTTAACTGAAATACATCATAAACTGTTTTAAATTTTTTATTCTTCAGATAGTAGCTCAGCATCCAATCGGAAGAAACGAGAGCATTCGCGGAACATTGACTTGGAAAAATACGTCCAAAAACATGGGAGAATTACAATCGTGATAAATGAGGGGGAGACGAAATCGATATCTCAACATTCGTTACGATTTAGTAATGCGATCAACGTTGCCATGAGATCTGCATTTCCAGTACATTTTTGTACTTTTGCTGAGGTTCCAAACGAGTTCATAGAATTGGCTAAAAGTCAATTATTGGTAAGTAATTATAAGTTTATTCTTTTACAGTCATGAACATCATCTATGCTAATTCTTCCCTCCTTCTTTTGTAGGCTCATTTCGAAGTTGATTTGTCCAATCAACGACTTACCCATTTTATAGAACATCAAATGCAAAACTCCTTCAAAGAATTTAGAGCAGATTTGCACAGACATTACAGAAAATGTGAAGATCCTCAGCAAACACGTGCCAGGTTGCCTAGTTGGCTTAAAAATAGGCTAGAAGATTGGGACTTTTTGTGTGACCACTTCGAGAGTGAAGCGTTTCAGGTACAATATTTATGGCGTGTATTATTTGCTGCATTTACTAATACATCACACTATTGACATATTTTTTTTCTTCAAATGTAGGAAATGTCTGTGACGAACATGAAGAATAGAGAGAAATTACCGTTCGACCATGTAGGTGGATCCAAGTCATTCCTGCAAATTCAAGCAGAGTTGCAGTCAAAAGAGGGTCGAGAAATAGGACGTATTGATCTATTTAGGGAAACACACTCTAAAGGTGGCAAGTTTGTGAACGAGGCAGTTGAAAATGCACATGTAACATTTTTTGTTTTACTGTTGTGTTTTTTTTTTACACTTTTAACTTTACTCGCTCGTTCTTACCCATTTAATTATTATATATAGCATCAAATATTGGAATTACAATCCAGCCCCACTCTAGAAGGTTCTCAACCACTAATATGGGATGAAATCTATGAGATGGTTTTGGGTAGACGACCCGGATATTCAAAAGGTTTAGGTTGGGGCCCTAAGCCTAAGTCAAGAAGGAGAAGCATTTCATCAAGCTCGTCATCTACTCAAGGAACGGAGGCGGGAATGGAGGAATTGAGAGTTAATTTCCAATAATCTCAGTCGAGGATTAAGGAACTTGAAGACGTTAAAAAAAGAATGCAAGAGGATCATGCAAGACAAATGGAAGAAATGAAAAAAATGATTGAAGACATTGTACAATCACATAGAGGAGACCCATTAAATTAGGTATGATTACTACATTATTTAGTTGTCTAATATGTTGCTATCCTGCAGTTATGGTAGCAAAGTTTAGTTATGTCTTAAGTAGCTTTATGATAATTAAAGAATTGTTGGCTATCCTGCAATTATGGTAGCCAAACAACTGGATTTTGATGTGTTTTTTGTTGGCTCTTTCCTTACCTCTTTTTTTTACTTTTTATTCAACTGTATCTCGCTCTCTCCTTGCCTCTCGCTCTTTCCCTGAATCTCGCTCTCTCCCTGTATCTCGTTCTCTCCTTGCCTCTCGCTCTCTCTCTGTATGAAAGAGCTGGTTGGTCAAGAGAGAGCTTTGAGTCTTATCATTATTGTTTTGAATCTGTCTTCCTTCTCTTCCTCCATGATTCTCTAATGGAAGACTGACCTACTCTTGACACACTACATATTCACCTTCCCTAGGATCAGAACTTCTTTTTTTTTTTTTTTTTTACTTTTTATTCAACTGTATCTCGCTCTCTGCTTGTATCTCGCTCTCTCCCTATATATCGCTCACTTCTTGCCTCTTGCTCTCTCTCTGTATGAAAGAGCTGGTTGGTCAAGAGAAAGCTTTGAGTCTTATCACTATTGTTTCGAGTCTGTCTTCGCTTCTCTTCCTCCATGATTCCCTAATAGAAGACTGACCTACTCTTGACACACTGCATATTCACCTTCCCTGGGATCATAGCTTTTTTTTTTTTTTTTTACGATTTTATTCAAATCTGTTAATATTCGCTTCTTCTCTGCCTCTCACTTCTCTCCCTGTATATGCTTCCTCCTGATCTCGCTCTCATCTTTCCCTGTTGATGAAAAGTATGCATGATGTGTCTAGAGATTGAGCTTTGGTCTTATTCATTATTTGTTTTGAAGTCTGTCTTTTGTCTTCTTTTCTTCCTCCTATGTATTATTCTCTTAATGGAAGACTATGATCACCTACTCTTGACACTACTACAATATTTCCCTATCACCTGGGATCTATGAAACTATTTTTTTTTTATTTTTTTTAATTTTTTTTTTTACATTTTTATTTCATTGTATCTCGCATCATTTCTGTCCTTGTCTCTCGCTCTCTTTTTCTGTATCTTCGCTTCTTCATCCTTATTTCTATCTCTTGTAATTCTGGGTCGGGCGGTGACCAGATTATCGCTATCCTCTCAGTATGCTTTCTCTGATATTGTTGAAAGAGCTGGTTGGTTTATAAGAGAGCTTTGGAGTCTTAATCAATATTTGTTTTTGAGTTGTCTTTGCAGTTCTCATTTCCTGGATATTCTATAATGATTCCCATTAAAGGAATTTGAAATGAATAGACTTGACCTATAGGTTGGCGTTACTTCTTTGACAACACTGCATATTTATCCTTCCCTATGAATCATTAATTGTAACTTTTTTTTTTATTTTCTATAATCTTTTTATTTCAATTTCTGTATCTCGCTCTCTCTTCGTTGCTCTCTCTTCTGCTCTCATCACCTGTATCTTTAGGATCTCTACCTTGCTATCTCACTTTTTTCCTTTTACAACCTGTATATTATCTCGTCTCTTCTTCCTTGCCTCTCCTCGCTTCTTCTCTCTCAATTTGTCTCACTTCTCCTGTTCTCTTCTTCCTTGCTATCCTTCTCCGCCTGAATCTTGCCTTGCTTCATGTGAGTTTCCTCTTCCTTTTACATTTTTTCATTTCTTAATTTTTTGTTGTATTTATGAATGTTTAAGAGAAGTTTTATAATGTGTTGTGAGTGAGGGGGGAGAGGTTGTAAAATTTGTGTGGACAAATTTTGAGTTTTATGTGTGTTGGTCATTTCATTGGTTTAACACTCCTTTTTTTGTATGTTTTTGATGTTTTGAGTGTAGGTTCTCATGTGTTTGTACAGTAGTGAAGGGTGGTGTTAGAGTTTTCATTACCACACATCTTGTCACTTTTGAACTTGCTATTTTGGGTGTATTTTTAGTAATGTTTCACAGAAGTTGAAATCTGTATGTGAGGAGGTAGGGGGAGGGTGTAAAAATTTAGGAGGACATAATTTGGAAGTTCTAATGTGTTGTGTATTTGTTCATCCCCATGTGTGTACATAATGCACTCCTTTTGTACTGTTTTTGATGTTCGGAGGTTTCATGTTTTGTCGTTCGGCGGGAAGCGGTAAGAGGTGTAAAATTTTGGGTTAACACCATTTTGGGGAACAAATTTTAAGAAGTTTTAATATGTGTTGGTATCCATTGTTTACTTCATTTGGATATTGTAATTTTTTACTTGTTATAAAAAATGGACTTCATTTTCGTTTTTTTTTTTTTTGTTTGTGAATCTTTATTTGGTTTAATATGTTTTTATATGGTTTTCCAAAAAATTCAACATTTTTAAAAAAATTACAAACGATTATATTAAATTTAAATACTCCCGCCGCATAAAGGATCTCCCGACGCACTTAAAACGGCGTCGGAGTATGGGGAACTCCCGACGCATTGTAGTGCGTCGGGAGTTCTATCGCCCTAATATATACGGCGTCGGTAGTTCCTATCTTCCTGCTCCACAAGGCGTCGGGGTCCTCTACTCCCGACGCAACTTAACACATATGACGTCTGGAGAGTTTCCCCTCAATTATCTCCCCGATGAGCCCGTTATATCTCCTGACTCAATTACTGCCGACGACCATTTATGCATCGGGAGATCCTCTCCCGACGAATTTTTCACACTTTTCCGACGAAATGTGACATCGGGAGAAGTTAGGTTTCCTGTAGTGGTATGTATACAATATACAATTTACTAGTGTTATTCAGTGGTTTATACTTCATTCGCCCACAACAAAGTTATCCTACATTTCGTGGTTGAAAATTGAAAATTTTTCAAAACGGAAAAGTGAGATTTTTCTGATTGTGCTTAAAAAAATTCTTTCGTATATTCCTAGTTTATTTTTTAAAGAAATTATTTTAAATGACAAAACTGTTAAAAATATTTACAAAATATAACAAAATTTCATAAATATCAATGATAGATAATGATAGACACTAATAGACATCTATTAGTGTCTATCAATGTTACTGATAGACATTGATAGAAGTCTATCAATATTTAACAATGTCTATTATGAAATTTTGTTATATTTTATAAATATTTTAATTTATTTTTCTATATATGAAAACAACCTTTATTTTATATTCAATTCTATTTATTTGAAGCAGGGAATATAAGTGAAGATGCCCTTTGAGATGCCAATAAATGGGCTAAATTATATATATTCTTGAACTTTACGCTTTGAATGAAAAATATGCTCAAAAGTTTAAAAATAATCGTTAAAACTTTCAAAAAGATTAAAAAATATATTCTTACAGTTAATGTTTTATTTTTTTTAAAAAAATATATCTCTTAACTTTCAAAAGTATAAAAAATATCCTAATTATTTCTTTAAAAAAACAAGTTCAAAAGTATTCAATTTTTTTAAAAAAATAAAAAATGCTTCTAGAGGTAGTATAGCAATCAATTTGTTTGAAAATTTCTTAGATGTGAAAAGAACCCATTTTAAAACAAATTATATAGATAATCTCTTTTTCTTCTCACATAGATATTCTCATTTTTTTTCCCTATTGTCCAATTTTTACATCAATTTCCTCAACAACCAAAATAAGATTCATCTGTTTAACTAAGTTAAAATATAAAATCTCATAAAATTTCAAAATCAAAATCTCTCCTTAAAACATACTAAAACTCATAAATAACCTAGTACAAAAAAAAAATGTTATTGACACACATTTAACTACTATTGTACAATCTTATTTAAATATTTAATTTCTAATATCTCTTGATTTTTTTTATTGTTCTTTTTATTCTTGTTATAGTCTATATACTTTAACGAGAGGTGTTTATGAGTTGGGTTGGGTTGAAAGACTTTTTAGACCCAACCCAATTGTTCGGATCGTAATTTTTTCAACCCAAATAACTTTTATTAAAAAATGAACTCAATCCAACCCAACCCAACTCAACCATGAAATATTTGGGTTGGATTGGTTCGGGTCAGTCGGGTCATTTATTTAAAATTTTGTTCTAAAAAGAAGTAAACATAAATATGTAAAAATATAATTTAATTATTTTCATATATTGAATTAAGATTAACAACTCAATTTTAATGTATATAGTAAAAATTTTCTTTCTAAAGTACAAAGAAACTAATTAAAATTTTCTTTCTAAAGTACAAAGAAACTAATTTTAATAGTTGTTGAAGAATAAATTATTTAAAAAATATTGGAATTAAATAAAATTAAAATCAATATATATATAAATAATTGTGTTATATGTAATAAAAAAAATATATTTTAAAGTTAATAATAAATTCGAGTTAGCTTGGGTTATATTAAGAACCAACTCAACCCTTAAAATTTTCATTTATTTGAACCCAACCCAACCTAAATGAAATTGATAACCGAACCCAAAACGCGCGGGTTGGGTTAGGTTGATCGGTTTTTTCGGATCATCGGGTTTTTTTGAACACCCCTAACTTTAATTGAAGTGAGGAGATTTATTTATTTATCATTAGTTTTAGATAAACAAATATTAAGGGAGAAAATTGAGGAAAAATAAAGAAGTAAGAGGGCATTAACTATTTCTATTCAAATACTAACCGTAACAATATTTTAAAACTTTTTTTTAAGTGTAAGCGTATTTTTGAAAATTTTAAAAGTTTAAATGTATTTTTGACATAAAACATTAATGGTTCTCATCCAAAATTACTAGTAAAGATATTTTTGATTTTTTTTAAAAAGTTTAAATATATTTTTGGAAGTTTTGAAAAAAAAAAAAAAACAAAGTTTGGGTATTTAAAGTATTTACCATTATACAATAATAGAAACAATAGCAATAATGATAAATAATTGAGCTACTAATAAATTCAAGGGACCATAATTTCATTTCCCTCACACAATTTTTTGTCAGAGAGACAAGGAACAACCATATCTAATAGATGATTTTGAAAATAATGTCCAAATAGATTCTTCATTTAAAACATGTCCAATGAGTAAAAACTGAATCAATCTATAAATATTAATTGATTTAAAGTATCCTCTTTTAAATAAATAATGATTATATCAAAACAAACATATATTCTAACAAAATATTTAGATTGTATGTCAATTTAGATATACTTGCCATTCACAAAATCAGGTAATCGATCATTTCATTAATTGGATGATTAGTAAAGTTCGAACTCTCAAATGTGGTGGAATGATTTTCCATCTTGGATCTGTCAATTTTCCGAAGTCGATTTTTATTGTTATAATCTTTGTTAGTTTTGTTTCGGTTGGTTTGTATAAAAAAAAAATGAATCATTCAAATTCAAACTAAACTAAAATCACAATAAATTTTGAAGAATAATTAAATATCAATTTAATTCATTAGGTAGAGAATAATTAAGTTACATAATAAGTATATTTAATTTTTTATTTTTTTATTGAAAGGTATTATGTAATTGAAGTATGGGTGGGGGAATCGAACCTCAGATCTCGACACAAGCACTATATCAGTTGAACTACGCTCTTAAGCCACATTAAATTTAAAATACAGACATTGTGTTAGAAGCAATTTTTCCCCTTAATTTAGCTCTTTGGTTTCTTTTGTGTTGTCTTTTAAGTAATTATATATATATATTAAATAAATCTCAATAAATTATGAATAATGTTGTTTGTATGTGGTGTTTAATGGAGAAAGAAGAACGGAGATGAAGAAGATGAATAGAGAAACGAGATGAAGTGGTAATGGGTGAGGTTGTGTGAATGGTTGTGTGAATGAAAGAGGAATCTTTTAAACTTATTATTCAAAATTGAGAGACTAAAATGATCCAATTAAACCATAAGGATAAAATACACCTATTTCTTAAAACTAAACGATTTTTTTCTTTAAAAAAAAACTACTCTCAAAATTTAGAAAAAATAAATAATATTCAATTTTAAAAATCCAAAAATCAAAATCTTAAGGGCTCGAAACAAAAGTGGATTACAAAATAGTCAAATTGCAGAGCAAATCAACAAATACAATATAATTTCATGGATAAAATCGTCATATATGATGTAACTTCAATGTCATGTTGACATTACTTTAGCTAAAAATTACAGGATCTTTTTAAATACAAAAATATATTTACAAATATTTATACTTTACAGCAAAAAGTTCTAAAAATGCTTGTACTTTTGGAACATTTTGCTATAAAATATAAATATTTTAAATATATTTTTATATTTATAAGAAATTCGCTATATATATTATAGTTTTGGCTGCAAATTTTGGCCACACACTCTTTTTTCCCTAAAATAAAATAAAACACAAATCCTAAGAACTAATGATTTGGGCTTGGTCAGCTCAAAGGTCCTTCTCCTTAAATAGAATGGCCCATTGGGCCTTTTTTAGTGGGTATTTTAAAGTCTGCTCCTTTTAATTGGACTTAATTGCCAGCCCAAATCCAGAGAGAGATAGAGAGAGATCTCAAAGGGTTGGATTTAAGGAGCTAATTTTAATGTAGTGAAGTGGACTCAAGGATAAATTCTCACTTTGATCCAAGTTTAAGTTGGAATTATATTTTTAGGTTCAAATTAAAATCTAACTGTGTGATCCTCCCTCCATGTCTTAAAAATAGTTTTTGTAATACTAATAAGATTAAACTTTTTAAATATTTAAAGCGATGGTGTGACAATATTTTGTGTTGTTAAATTATAAATTTAGTATCTAAACTTTGAGATTCGTGTCTTTTTTGTTCGTCAACTTTCAAGATGTCCGATAGATATTTGAAAAGATTTCAAACTTTTAAAAATTAATTAATCTATTATGTTGATCCTTGACAAAAACTGCTTTGTTCATCCCTTTTTATTAAATAGTTTTCTGTCATTATTATTTTCTTAAATAAAACAACCATTTTTTTTTTTTTAAAAAAAGAAAGGATAGAATGTCATTTGACACAACTTAACTAACCACTAAAGATAAGGAAAACAGAGAAGATTCGAACGATTCTCCACCATATAGCTTTTTGAGCAAGGGAATGTGTCAACTATTAACATAGTTATTTTAAATCTATATGGAATAGATTAATACTAAGATCATTCATGTTAAATCATGACGACTATAGTCTTCTTCAACCAAAACTATGAATGCCTGTAGTGGGATCTCTCTCTAGATAGGATTTAAGATAAATTAAGAGCGTGTTTTGGTATGTTGGTAAAGATGTCCATGGGACGGGGCGGGGCCGGGGATGTCATTCCCCATCCCTGTTATTTTATTTTTTTATTTTTTATTTTTTTTGTAAAAATTCAATTGATTTAAATCAGAGCAAATTTTAATTAAATAATTAACTTTATCACTAAATTGTTTATTATGTTAGTTTAAAGATAAATTAATCAAAATTTTGGCCTAAAAAAGCTAATTAATTTATTTTAGTAGAAAGAAATAAATATAAATAAAATTATTCACATATATAATCTAAATTTAAATATTCAATTTAAACATATTCATTATCTTTCCCAATAAATAATAAAAATTTGAAATTTAAATGTAATATTTATATAATAATAATAATAACATAACATTAGATAACTATATCAAATAAATATGTAGAAACTAATCGCGGTGGGAACGAGGAATTTTCCCACGTCTCTATTTAACTCACGGGGAATTTTCCCCCCACTCCCCCTCCATTCCCCGCCTAATCAAGGAATCCTCCTCCCCAAGCGTCCCCGTTTACCTCACGAGAATTTTTTTTCCCACTCTTTCCCCCATTCCCCACCTAATCGAGGAATCTCTGTCCCCTTCGGTGCGGGGTCTCGTCCCTGTAGGGAAATTAAGCATCTCTATATGTTGGGACCATAGCCCTAAGGTCTCTTTATATACTAGTTCAATTAGAATTCCCCATTAAACCCTAATTAACTAGGAATGAGTTTCCCCTATTAAGTCATACTCAATTAGGAATCTAGGGCCTTAATTAATTAGATCACATAATAGGGTTCAATCTAATAAAATAATCCAATGTGATAAAATATTGATCCAGATACATAGCCCATACTTTAATTATACATATTATTATTTAAATATGTCCAACAATCTCTCATTTGGGCTGTGTTTTTGTAATTGATGTAATTAAAAACATAAACTGTAAGCGTGCATAAGCAGGTTATTTCAATAATAAAATTCTCCTTTAGTTCAATCTGATCCATCTCTTGTATTAGCACAAAATCAAGATGGCTTTTGTTACTAACTTTGTAACTGAACCTTCCTTGATCACCAGTTCCAATACATTTAATGACATAGATCAAATATGAATGGATAGCCTGGAAACTACATGCAAAGTGATCTAAATCATGCATGTTTCCAACTGGTCCAAATTCTTTAGTGAGATCATTCTTAAAAACTTTATGCTAAACCACATTTGCAAAATCGCATGCGTGATAAACAAGTTCAAATAATAAAACATAGACTATCAACTTTATTCTATATAGAAAATAAACAAATTAAGGTGAAAGAACATTCCACTATCTGCAGTTTAGTGACAAAATTTCGCAACCATATTCCATGATTGGACACTCCATAATATGCTATAAACTCCGCAATCATGGTAGAATAAACCATTAGTGTTTGTTTAACACTTTTCCAAGACATAGCTCCTCCAACCAACATGAAGATATATAGCCTGAAGTGATCGTAGAGTGTCTTAGCATCCAACATAATTAGAATCAGAATACCCAATGATCTCCAAAACTTTTGATCTCCGATAAGTGAACATATAATCTTTTGTTCTCTGTAAATACTTATAACTCGTTTGGCTGTTTTTCGATGATCCCTTCCCAGGTTGCTCAAATATTTGCCTAATACTCTAACTATGAGCGCAATACCTAGATGCATACATACTTGAGTGTACATTAGACTTCCAATAGCCAATGCATAGGGAACCTTCTGCATCTCCTTTGTCTCAATTACAGTCTTGGGGCATTGACCTAAATGAAATTTATCACCTTTAGCAACAGAGGTATCTCTTATACACAATCTTTCATGCCAAATCTATTAAATTTTTTTTCAATGTAGTTCTTTTGTGACAATCTTAAAATACCTTGAGAATGATCTAACAGTATTTTAATTCCTAATACAAAAGAAGCGTCACCAAGATCCTTTATCTCAAAAAATTTTTTTCTGAGAAACCTCTTAGTGTCATGCAACAAATTTACATCATTACTTGCTATGAGTATGTTATCGACATATTGCACCAGAAAGATTGTTACTCCCATGGAAATTGTGATATATACTAACAATCTTGCACTATATTTACCTCAAAACCAAAGGAGATTATTACTTCATGGAATTTGTGATACCATTGACGAAAGGCTTGCTTGAGACCATAGATGGATTTCTTCGATTTGCACACCATAGACTTTGACTTACTAGACGTAGAGTTTTTTTGTTGCACCATATAAATCGTCTCATCAATGTTCCCATTTAGAAGCATATTTTTGGCATCCATTTGGTGTAGCTCTAAATCAAAGTGAGCTACAAGTGCTAGATTATCCTAAAAGAGTCTTTCAATGAAATTGAGAGAAAGTCTCTTTATAATCAATGCCTTCCTTTTGAGTAAAACCCTTTGCAACATGATGAGCCTTATATCTTTCGATATCTCTTTTGGTTTTAAATATTCGTTTACAACTTATGGGTTTCACTTTTGATGGTAATTCACAAATTCTCAAACATCACTAGAAGAATTTCGGGCTTTAATGTCGGTTGACAACCGACATTAAAGATAGTATTATTAAAGCCCTTTAATGTTGATTTTAAACCGACATTAAAGGCTTTAATAACACAACCTTCAATGTCAGTTGCAACTGACATAAAAGACTGTGTTATTTTTTTTTAAATTCTTAAACCGACATGAAGCCCAAAATCCTGTCTTTTTTTTTTTTTTTTTTTAAAAATTCCGTTGCCGAATCCATTTTTTGGTTAATAAGTTAAAAACGACATTATATGTCTCGTGTTGGGTCAGGAAATGTCTGTCATTGTTTTATATTAAAAAGTATAAAAAATTTGCATGCCAAGCCCGTCAATATTTGTCTTCCACTTATGAATTTATCCATGAACAAAGATCAATATTTCCAATCCATTAAATATGCTCATCAAAATATGAAACGAAACACACTAATCACCAAATTTGCATAACAATACCAGACTTTCATAGAATACTTACACCAAGCCATCATTTTTTCTCATTCACAAATATCAATTAGTACTAATTCCATGAATACTTAACACCAATACCCTATGAACACAAAAAATGTTATACATAAATCTTCCAATAATAAACAGATCATGGTTAGATATTTTTTACATTCATTCTAAACAGCGAAATCTATTGAGACAAAAAACAAGAATTACATCCTTACATAAATCGGCCAACAAACTTACCATTGGGTTCGAATTACGTCAATCTCTCTTTGGGTATATGCATTTTTTTGTATTGAACTTCAAAGAGAAAAAAAAAGATAAAATTCAACATAAGTTTATGTCCATGTTTATTAAATTAAAGCTAGTACTATATAAAAAATAAATAATTTATGTACGAGGCTAGTAATGGGAGTAGTAGGATTATGCACTATTTCGTGTATATACTTTTGCATATAGTACCCGCATCCTACAGAATCTAATTGACGAGGGCACTGCATATAAAGAAGTTGAAAACAATTATTCTTATGTTCGAATGAACATAAATTGTTAAAAAATAATGCAAATTTACCTTTACAAGTTTCCATTTTGGAGAAGACCAATGATGTTGGAGATCATGCTTGGCTTGCCATGTTTTCAGTCCACTAAATAGTTTGAAAACATTAGTTGAACATAAACACTTCAATTAAGAGCTAAGAAAGTTCAATTACACTTACATATTTATAACTTCATGAAAATCCTCTTGAACCTTACTTCGAAGAGAGTCCAAAACATAAACACAATTTTCTTGTAGATTGATTACAATCAATATCCAATGATAACTATAATAAGCAACAATTTTGAAATATTAGTACGCTTATAATGCAAATTAAAAATAACTTAAGAACTTGTATCTACTTACCCTGTGTTATATGGAATGAGGACTAATTGGTCTAAATTAGTCAATTCTAGTTGATTGGCTAAATTTCTGGATCGGATATCTTGGGACTTACATGTGATGATATTCTTGCTTGACCAATTATAAAAAAACTTCTTCGTAATATCATGACCACATTCATCCCAAAGATACCTAAATAAAGTAAAAGTTATTATTTAAACATGAAACAAAGTATATGTGAGTGAATCTAAATGAGTAATACTTACGCAATGTATGTCAAAATACACATGTAGTCTATTTCAACCATATTGCAATATTGGATCAAATCATCGCGGCCTAAATAAATAAATTTGCTTCTTCCAAATATATGTTCGTCCAAAGTGATACGGATCATGTCTACATCGTTCATGTTATGCATGACATGTCCGTTCAATAATTTGATGGTACCATTGGTGTCAGTATATTTGGAGGACTGACTGAAGCTCTTAATTGTTGAATGGTCCTACCATAACCAAAGTTACAAAAATTCAAAGTAGGAAAAATAATAAATAACCAAACTCATATACTGAAAAAGAGACATACTTTTTTCTCATCAACCATAACTACAAGTTCATGAGGCCATTTTACGAAGTTGCCCATTGCTTGATTTAAGGACTCTATTTTATGTTTTACAGGAATTGGTATAGGCAAATCTTCTCCAATGACAATGTCAATAAGAACTTTAACAGTTAAGCATGACACATCATCATCAAATGTTGTGGCTACTGCAACAATATTATCTACAGTTCCTATAGCCAAGTGGCATGGTGTCCCCTTAACAAATTGGGGGGAAATAAACTTGTTGTGGCTAATGTCAATAAACTTGATATTTCTTTACTTCGAAACATTATTTCAAATCTTGGAATTGGAGGGAAATACCACGTGACTTTCCCTGGTATATTCTTAGCCCTTTCGTTTATTTTTTTTAAGCTTCCATCTTGACGTACTACAAATGGGGCATACATTTGCATTGGAGAGTTCTTTTCTAAACAAGCAACAATCATTTCTACATGCATGAATCTTCTCGTACTTTATTCCAAGAGTACCCAACATCTTTTTTGCTTCATAAGTAGAAGTTGGAATTTCATTAGAACTAGGTAATATGTCATGAATTAATTCCAACAACTCAGTGAAATTCTTATCGCTCCATCCAAATTTAGCTTTCAAATTATATAACTTTACCAAGTAGATATTTTGGAAAAAGTTTTACAATTTAGGTACAATGGTTTCTTCGCATCATCTAATAATTCTTCAAAATTATCGGATTTTCCACTAAAATAGTTATTGTATGCAGCCTCAAACATTCCAATTGTGTCATCAACATCAACATCATTCTCATCAACTTCGTCTCTTTCAGTAATAGACACATTTTCATTGTTTCTCTTAATTGGTAATGATTCACCGTGAAAAATCCATGTCTGATAACTTTGATCTATACCATTAAAAAATAAGTGATATCTTATTTTGTTCACATTTAGAGTCTTTGCATTCACACACTTCAAACATGGACAACTCATGACATTTGATATATTTGAATGTTGTACACCATTTTTAATAAACATCTTGACCCCTAAACCATACTCAGCTGACATTCTATTCATTTTCATCCATGACTTATCCATAATTGTAAAATATGCAACTTAATCTACAAAATAATAATAATAATAATAATAAATAAATAAATAATAAGAAAAAATTTAAAAGCATAAAATTATGATTGTAAAATATGCAACATCAACAAATTTAGAACAAATAGAACAAATAGACTTTTAAGATAAGCATCTTATAAATATTACCTTGTACTTGTTATTAATGTTGTTATGAAGTCCTTTTTGTGTTGGGTGCACCTTCTCCACTTGTCAACCTTCTTAAAACATGTCTAATACAATCTTCCTATCTTCCTTCCAAATCCCCAAGAATCAAAATTTACCCTTACACGTCAAACTTGAACCTAACAAATGAAAAACTTCACTCAAAATTATTTCATTATTGCTCAAATGAGTTGGCTCAAAGATTCTAATTCAACTACTTTCCAAAAAAACCTTACTCTGAAATAGTTTAATTCTTATCTCAATTTAACATATGCAAACAATGAATCAACAATCTTAAAAAAAAGTCTGAGAATTTATACTATCATGTAATGTTTGCCCAATAATGGAGGGCTTGAGGACAATTTGTTGTCATGAACCTGAATATAAGAATCCAGAACCTTTCTAAAGAAGAAAAATACCTTACTTTTTCACAGATTTATATATCATGATGGTATTTGTCAATAATTCACAAATTCAGCAAACGATCTCATGATATTTAGATATGCTATGCGAACATCCATCAAGGAAGAAAGACCTACATTAACCTTTCGGAGTTCAAAAAACACAAATCAAATACTCTGTTGTAAGTTAAAACCAGTTCATGTTTAAATGAATACCTCTTAGAAGACTAAGGACCCGTGTAAATCTTATAATATCAACAGAGTATTTGATTTGTGGCAGAGACGAGCGACGCGACAGAGATGATCCACGACAGAGACGATTGACGACCCATTGGAAAACACGACTAACGACCGACGACCCACTAGCAGAGACGACCCACGACTACAGATCTGAACATTGACGCGATGGAGACTGACGGACGAACGACAAACGTGATGGAGACCAATGGACGGACGACGAATGATTCGCACGGCCAAGAAGAGATAGAGTTTGGGTAAGAGAGAAATGAAAGGGTTTAGGGCCAGCGCGCACGAGATCTGTCGAAGTATATGAAAGGGATTTTTTTAATAAAGTAAGAAAAAAATAATTAGACCTTTAATGTCGGTTTAAAACCGACATTAAAGCCCATCTTCAATGTTGGTTTAAAACCGACATTAATGATCCTTTTTTTTAAACCGACATTATACATCCGATTTCACTTTTTCCAATCGACATTAAAGCCCAAAATTCTTGTAGTGCGTCATTGTCTTTCATAGATTTTATTTCCTCATCTATAGCATTTATCAACTTTTGAGAGTTAGAACTTTATAGAGCTTGTTGGAAGTTGATTGAATCATCTTCCATTATGTCCATATCATCCTGATGTTCTTGAAGAAATACAATATAATCATATGAAATTTCACTTCTTCTTTTTCTAGTGGATCTTCTTAATGGTTCTTCTAGAAGTTGTTGGGTTTGAACTTCAGGTTCAATAATAGGGACTTCAATATTGACTTGTTTTGTAATTGATTCAGTAGTAAAGTCAAGAATTGGAGCGGACATTATTTATAATCATATTAGGAAAAGAAACTAATTAATCTTCAAAAACAATTTTCCTTATGTTATCTCCCCCCCAAACTCAACATCTTCAAGGAATCTAACATTTTTCGTCTAAAAAATGATCAAGAAGTGGGATCATAAAACTTAAAACCCCGAGAGGGCTTAGAATATCCAACAAGATAGCAACTAATAGTTCTTGAGTCTAATTTTATTTTGTTAAGCGTATAAGGCCTAGCCTCACCTGGATAACCCCAGATGTGAAGATGCCTAATACTAGGCTTTTTTCCTATCCACAACTCACAAGGGGTTTTAGTTATTGCTTTACTAGGTACTCTATTAAGAATATATGTTACAGTCTTTAGTGCCTCACCCCAGAGGAATTTTGGTAGAGAAGAATGACTAATCATACTTCTTATCATATCCTTAAGTGTACTATTTCGCATTTCCGCCACACCATTAATGCTGGATTTGCCCGACATAGTGTATTGTGGGACGTTCCACATTCCTCTAGATATTTAGAAAAAGGCCCTGGACATTGTTCACCTAATCCATCATATCTACTGTAGTATTCACCCCACGATCAGATTTGACAACCTTAATTTTCTTTCCAAGTTGAAGTTCAACTTCAGCTTTGAAAGACTTGAAAACGTCCAAAGATTGAGGCTTCTTTTGAATTAAATATAGGTACCTATATCTTGAATAATCGTTTATGAATGTAATAAAATATTGTTGTCCATTCCAAGAAGCCGTAGAGAATGGACCACAAATGTCTATATGTATTAGTTCTAAGATATCTAAGCATTTGTTGGCATCTAATTTTCTTATGTTTATCTGTTTTCCCTTAATACATTCCACATAAATGTCAAAGTTAGTTAAATCAAGGGAATCAAGAATTCCATCTGGCACAAATCTCTGAATTCTCTGTTTAGAGATGTGACCTAAACGCTTGTGCCATAATATAGTGGAATTCTTACTTAATTTACGCTTTGTACCACATGAATTAGATAATAGGATCTTGTAAATGAAGCAAAAGAATCAAGCATATATAGATTATCAATTAATAAACCGGTACCAATAAGCTTGGAATCTTGAAAAAATTTCTAAAAGAACATGAAAAACTAAATTTGTCCAAACTGGAAATAAAAACTAATTTTCGTCTAAGTGACGGTACAACAAAAATCTCATTGAAATCCAAATAACAACCAATTTTTAAACATAATCTAAAATTCTCAATAGCTTTAACTGAAACTGCTTTGCCATCACCCACATAGATGAATCTTTCAGCATCACTTAGCAGCCAGCTCCACAGGTAACCCTGCATTGATATATGTATGTGAGTAGTAGCACCAGAATCTACCCACCAAGTATTTGTAGGTAGAAAAGCTAAATTAACTGCAGAACAAACCAAAGTAAGAAGTTTACCCTATTAAGTTTTATATGTCCTAAAACTCGTGGTTTGTAAACAAGTAAACTTATTCTGAAAATTCAATAAGTTGTTATTGAATATATGAATTGCTTATTTCATTTTAGAAATAAATCCAATAAACTAAAAGATCCATGACTATTACATGAGTACTTGAACTTTATGTGGAGACATAAAAGTGAATTAAGTTCGAGTAAATAGTCAAAATGATCTATAATACATGAATAAGGTTGGGTGCCTTATTCTGGTAACATTATTGGATACGACTCATTATGTAGTTATTATAAGGTTGTAAAGTGCTACAGAAAAAATGATCCTAATTCGTACATGTCATGACATGAGGAGTAGGGGTGTCCTATGCAATGAGTTTTCACAAGATCGGACCACGAAATACGTTACTCTTACTTTATAACGTTGTTTACTATTTAAGATTGACTATTTCACAGCGATGACCTAGGTAACTTAACCTTAATCCTGAGCTAACTATGAACTTCTGTTTATTCAGGATTATCCTTAGATTTGCATAGATGAGGATTGGCTCAATAGCGCTGGCTCAATAAACCTCTCATTTTAGGGGTAAGACCAGGTAGATAGCTGGGGACATAGGGTGCAAGATGGAATTCACTCCTACCCACTTTCAAGTATAGTAGAGAGGTTATTCCCTTAAGTGCTGACTCCAAGTCTTGAACAAGGGGTCCCACTTTCTCATTGGCTCAAGAGGGACTCGATTTGATGATCGGATCACAAACCAATTGTTCATTAGATGATCAGTGGGACTTAAGGAACAAGAGGTAATATCGGGGATAAAACAGTAATTTGACCCAACTGTTATTACGAACAACCTGTGAAGGGTTAACTTACTGATCATGGTTATATCGAGTGGACATAATATATCTGCAGTGAGGGCAGGGCAACTCTGGGCTTTAGTGGAGTGACCTAGTCGTTAACGAATGGGAGTTAATTCGGTGTAAAAAGTTTAGCTAATTAATCTTGAAAAAGAAAATTGTTGGAGTCCATGATCTGTAGGTCCACGAGGTTCCCATATTAGCTCACAAATAGATATGCCTTAGAGTAATGTGATAAGCTAATTTGAAACATTCAAATTAGAATTAAGGGAATTAGTAATTATATGTGATATAATTACGCGTTTAATTTTGGAATTAAATGAAATTGGAGAATCAATTAATATTTAAATATTTAAATATGATTTAAATATTAAATGAATAGAGATTCATGATGGTGAAATTAATGTTAAATTAATTTAATATTTGATATTAAATTAATTGAATTAATGTTAAATTAATTTAATATTTGATATTAAATATTAAATTAATTTATCATTAATTTTATTAGAAAAATTAATTTTGAATTAATTTTTGTAAAATTAAATATAATTTTAGTTTTAATTATTGCATTAAAAACTGAAATTACGTTTTAATTTGAAAATTTTTAAATTAAATGAAAAAAAGAAGAAAATTGGAAATGGAAAAGTTAGGATTTTCCCACTTCCATTTCCAACTTGTTTACACACTTTCCATTCACCTAATTCAGTCATTAATCCAAGCATGTGCTGCAATTCATGCAGCAATTGTTCTTGCATGACTGTCATTTAATATATACTGAACAATCTCAGTGGAATTGGGCATGCAACAGGGTTGATCTTGGCTAAAAATCTCTTTTGAAGAAGAGTTCTTCAGGCTACTGTAAACCAGTGTTATCTTCCTCCAAATTCTCTTGATCCAAACTTATTTTGAGTCCCACAACTCAATCTAAGGCACCTAGAGGATAGTAGGGAAGACCTTGAGGTGGTTTACGAGCTGATTTCAAGAAGATTGTAGCTGAGATTCAAGATTAAAGTGTTACTACAAAGGTATGTCTTGAAACCCTCTTCATAGTTTATAGAGCATGCTTAATTCAAAGCCAAAATTAATGAATTAGAATGCTTAATGATTCGTTTTTCTTCCGCTGCATGTTTTCTAACTCTAATAAACCATTCTTTACATGCCACTTGACGTATTTGAGACAATCTTTCTTGAAGTGACCTTCATTTTGCAGAAAAAACAAGGATTTCCAGTAACCTATTTCTTTCTCTTATTCTGCTGAGACGTCCTTTCTTTTCTTCTTATCACGAGAATCAATTACCAAATGAGCACTTTCTATCCCCTCTCTTGTAATTTTATCTTCTTTTTGCACACATTATGAGATAAGCCTATTAATACTCCATTTTAGTATTATAGCTTATCTTAAACTAAGTGAATGGTGAAGGAAGAGAGATAAGTACCAGACGTATGAGTAAATTTTTATTTATCTCGATATCGAGTGCCTTTAATTTACCTACAAGATTGGACATTTCCATAATGTAATCCCTTATATTCTCATTGCCCTTATACCTCATGGAAGTTAAAGAAGTCAAAAGACTACTTGTTTCTCCTTTTTCATTTTTAGCAAAATATTTCTAAATTTGAGTAAGGAACTTATTGACATTTTCACTTTCTGTGATAAAGCCTCGAAAAGATTCCGGAATGGAGTGTCTTATGATCATCAGACACATGCGATTTGACTGTTCCTACTTCTCTATATTAGCCGTATTTGATTGTTCCTAACTAGAAATAGGTTTATTGGTCCTTAATGCAAGGTCCAAATCCATACACCCAAGAAGTATCCCTAGGTTTTCCTTACAAATCTTGAAATTTGATCCATTCAACTTAGGAACTGAATTCAAATTTCTAGATATTTGAGTAATACCAACTGAAACAATAAACAACAAATCATGTACTCACAATAAAAATATAACAAAATAATTTGATATCTAGCAGAACATTGATGTCTTGGGCAAAAACACCAACTGTAAATGGTACTCTCAACACAGTAATCA
The DNA here is from genome assembly GCF_009727055.1 of Benincasa hispida. NCBI lineage: Eukaryota > Viridiplantae > Streptophyta > Magnoliopsida > Cucurbitales > Cucurbitaceae > Benincasa > Benincasa hispida. The sequence continues at coordinate 10,051,248 of NC_052353.1, read as the reverse complement.
AAGTACCGACAATAAACTTTGTAAAAAAACAAGTCTTTCTTTGGACGGACTATTTTTCTAGCAATCCTTATAATTATCACATACTCATTACCACATGCATACCCACAATTTGGCTAAATAATTATCTTCCTTTGGACCGATAATTATCGGTATAAATCCATGAATATGCACCTCTTATATTTTAGAATAAACTAATCTAGATAACATAGGCTACCTTGATAACATATTATTTTGACCAATGCAATCTAAAATATAAGATACAATAATATAATAATACTATTGCACAAAAAAAATAATAAAAAAGAACACCAAATAATCTTTACCAAAAAACACCCAATAATTACATAAACATAATACAATTAAAGCAACATAAACATATGAATATCACCAAAAATCATCAATCTTTTAAATTTAAATTCACCTAAATATCAATTAAATTTAAATTTAATCCATAACATAATCAATTAAATCTTGAATCCGCAATATGATTAATCAAATTTAAACTTAAAATCACGGATGATTAATCAAATTTAACTTAAATTCACAAATGATTAATCAAATTTAAACTAAAATCCACAAATGGTTAATCAAATTTAAACTTAAATGTACAAAAAAAAAAAAATATCAATTGAAAAATCTATTTTTTTATTCACAAAATTATCAATTAAAAACTAGGCTTGAAATTCACTAAATTATCAATTAAGAATTAAAGTAATAATAATAATAACAAGAATTCCCAAGAATGGCCGCCAAGAATTTTACAAAATTATTAATCTAAAATCAAGAACACAGACAAGAACTTCAAAAAATCATCAATAAAAGAAAGAAGAAACGCCGGCTAAATTTCACACCCGTGACCGGCGAGACAACCGACGGCAGCAATAAATTGAAGCCTATGTCCGGCAAGAGTTGCGACTCTGATGGTGCACTGGGTTCCATTGATTGACACAGCAATGGTAGAATCGGATTCATAATTTTTTAGTTCTTTTAATTCTTTATTCGACTTTAAAAGAAACCAAAATTGAATCAGATCCGAATGGAAAACAAACATAAATCAACAATCCAACATGAAATTCATATTCTGTGTTTTGGTATCTTGGAGGTCATATCTCTATATATACTAGTTCAATTAGGGTTTTCATTAAATTTTAATTAACTAGGAATGAGCTTCTATTCATTAAGTTCATACTCAATTAGGAATCTATAACCTTATCTACCATGCTCAATTAGGGTTCCATTAAATTTAAATGTAAAACCATTAATTTCCGTTTTGATTTCAAATTTCTTATCTACTCCATATGTTCATGGCTAGAAACTTTTAGAATTTTAATTTTTGCTTTTAATATTGGTTATTTAACTATAAAAACTTCAATTTTAGTTTTTCAACCGCCCATTAAACTTCACAATTTCATTAAAAGAGGAAATCTTCTTATTCTGACATATTCATAGTGAATACTATGATATGTATATAAATAAGGAGGAGTCTAAAATTTTGGGATGTTTTTAAATATAGTAAAAATCAAAATATTTATAAATATATAGCAAAATGATATATTTATAAGTGTCTATCAGTAATAGATGATAGCAGTCTATCAATGTCTATTATTGATATATTGTGACATTTTGCTATATTTGAAAATATTTTCGTAATTTTGTCATTTAAAATAATTTTCCTAAAATTATCAATGACCAACCAATTTGAGCATAATTCAACTAATTAAAGCATTATCCATCGGTGACAAATGATTTTTTTTAGCTCTACTCTTTACGCTAATAATTGGGTTGTCCACATGCTACCCTATATGACTTGAGAAAATGATATCAAAACTAATTGACAATAAAAGAACTCATATATAGTGATCTATTTGGGTTCACCATGTTGGGTTTAGCAAGATGTGGAATCCTACATCAGTAGTTTTTGAAGGAAATGGTGTGTTCCAACCCTATAAATGGAGCTCATGTTCTTTGTTTTTAGATATCCCAATTAGCACAAAAAAAAAAGGCTTATATATGCTAATTAAATTCCCTCATTGCTTTTTCAAATCTGAGAGTGGGAAAAAGAAAAAGGGTATGAGTAGTCAAAAGCTTTGAAGAGAGTGACTTTGTAATTGGGGTCGGGGAGAGATTTTTATGTGATTGTAGCAATTTTTCATATAGTAGATTTTTTCTGATTCGTGGTTTTTCTCCAATTGGGGAGTTTTCCACGTCATATTTTGTGTTTGTAGATTTATTGTTTTCTTTTAATTTCTCTGTTATTTTTTTGTTTATTTCCTCGGTAGAAGTGGGAGGTTTTTCCCAACAAGTGGTACTGTCAAAATTTCTAGGTATGCTCTATGGTTGCAACATTGTCTGATCTTCCACATAAAAAAAGAGTTCTTGAAATGGGTTGTAGTATCGTGAATAGTGAGGGTTTCTCACTATTTTTTATTTTAGGAAAAGAAGTAGATATGTTTGAAGGATCTCATATCTAAGAGTTCCATGAGCACGTTCGGATTACTCCGATCTCACAGTGACCGAAGTACATATAATACATTCAAACATACAGTTATGCAATGAAATCTTAATTAACGACATGCTAAGAACAAGAAAAATAACAGGGAGAGAGTTCCATACCAGTTGAAAATAATCTTCACACTTCGGAACTCCAACGCAGCAGAAACATTCCAAGCGATCTACCAACGCCTAGTGGAAACGTCGACTGCACTAACACGAACAACGCGAACTCACGACCGCAACGGGGACGAAACCACCACTAAAGAGCCTCGGGTATTCTCGGAGTGAAAACCTAAATGGTGGTCTTTGGTGAATTTGATAGAGGAAGGAGGAACAAGAATCGTGTAAGCGATAAGCAAGTGGGAGGGATGAAAACGCTATCGCATAGCAGAAATGCTTATCGTTTAGTAGGAGCTACACGATCGTGTAAGATTTACTAAACGATCGTTTTGTAAAATCGACACACTATACGATCGTTTAGAGAAGCTATCGGATCGTGTAAGCGATAGTGTGTGATCGTTTAGCGTGAGGTGGACGATCGTTTAGGCGGAGAAGAGCTATCAGTCTCTCGATTGTCTTAAGTGATCGCTTAGAATGTTCACCAACACGCGCTCTCAAAAATTTTGGGCAATTGACGGACGAGCATTCAAAATAAAAACCTTTTTCATTTTAATTCATTGGTAACATTAACCGACGTTCCCCACTAACCCACGTCTGAACGTGATTTTTGACATAATTATTTTATAATTAACCAATTAATTAATTAATAAATATAATCATATTATATTTTTATCCCATAGTTTGATATCACATATCTACTATAGTATTTTCTCCTCTACTTGATATAAATCATATTTATATCTAATTTCCTCCAAAATAATATATCTCATACATTTAGCCAATTATATCATATATAATTAACCAGTCCAATTATATCATATATAATCAAACTTCCTCTTGTCAATTTGAACATTTCAAATTAACCCAAATATTGGTTCTCAACTTTATCCAAGCTATCCAGGGACCTAATGGACCTATGGCTCGAAGCTCCAACGATCCGTGAATAGCTGACTAAACTCTTTAACCACGAGATCCACCATCTGTTAACTGTCAGGCATTCCACTAAAGACCAACAGCTGAACTCTTCTTACCACAGATATATTTCTATATCCATCGGATATAATCAATCATGAGTACGATGACCCATCACAGATGCTCGTAAGTACAACTGGGCCAATTTACCGTTTTGCTCCTATAGTTACATCTCACTCCTTAAGTACCACTGATTCCTCTAATGAACAATACAACATAGTCTAACTATGTGTGAACACCTCTCGGGCCAAGAGAAGGTGTGAGGCGCCACATCGTTCAAGCCCCGAAATCATCCCTTAAGGCGAGCTATCTATCTACTTACCCCGCCTCGAGGAAGGGTGAATTCCATCTTGTGTAGCTGAGTTCCACAGCTCAGACGAATCCCCAAAATGGTAGGTTTGAATTGGCGAATTGGCCACTCGCACCCATACAAATCAAAGGACCACCCTTAATGGTAGGAATTCCCAACTCACTCAGGATTGAGGTTATGTTACCTATGATCATGCTAGTGAAGTGAAGTCTCTGTCATGAACGGTGTTATATAACGAGACGTTAACATTTTGTGGTCAGGTCTTATACAAACTCTTTGTATAGGACGCCCCCGCTCGCATATCCCCAACACGAATGATCAGGATCAAACTATCTGTGATAAGTCACAACACTTGTGATCATTCCACAAAGCGGGCTGCATCAGTAGCGTTACTAGGATAAGGTTACCCTCCTATATCCATATACTATAGACCATTTTGGTTATCACTCGAGACATGATTCACTTGTATGTCACCATATGCATGCTTGAGTCACATACAAACAACCAGAGATTTTATGTTTATTGGTTTTTGGTAAAGCAAATAAAACAAGCAACTGAGCAAAATACAAGATGTGAAGTAAATATCATATATTAACAACACAAGCGTTCGTACAAATTGTTTACAAACTACAGGACACGAGACTTTAGGACATCAACCCTAATAATCTCCCACTTGTCCTAAAGCGAAGTGGGGTGTACAATAAACTACTACAAAACAATAAACTAGGGCATAAAAGCCTAGTACAAGAAAATCTCCCACTTGCCCTAATCCAACCGCGGGCAATCCTGTAGACGCATGCTCCGTAGGTGGCCCTCAAATATTGTAGCCGTGAGAGCCTTCGTAAACAGGTCAACAATATTAAAATGGCCTGGGTTAGACTGATCTGTCTCATCTCTTCAACCTCTTGAGGCGTCTTAGGACACATGTCCTTAGACAACTTGTGACTCCATGCCTGAACAGCAGTAGGCCCCTCCTGGAGTCCTGCATCGAGTACTTGAGCAACAACTTGTCAATATACGATGCTTGAGATAGTGCTAGCACTTTGTTCTTACGATCACGAAAGATTTATATACCTAGAACTAACTGAGCCTCTCCCAAATCTTTCATTTGGAATTGGGTCGCTAGCTAGTTCTTAACTGCAGTCAGTAGGTCTACATCATTCCCAATGAGTAGGATATCATCTACTTACAATACTAAGAAGATTACTGAAGTATTGACGATCTTCTTGTAGACATAAGGTCGCCATCCCGGTCAACATCCTCCATTGCCTTCTTATAAGACAACAGATCCTCAACGTCGCCATCTGCTACCATAGAAAGGATTTCCTGGAAACCCAGATAATGAACGGGTGGGTTCGCAACCCTCCCACTACATCGAGGTTCCCTAAACTCTTGAGGTGGAACCGACCTAGTAGATGAACTCCCATCAACAACCCTTACTGATGTAGTAGGCTCTTCAAAAACTCTTGTTGAAGTTTCAGTAGTTTCATTGGAAAGCTCATGCAACACGACTTTCCTTCGTGGATTGTGCTCCCTTATATGATTCTTCTCCAGGAAAGTAGCATTTGTTGAAACAAACACCCTATTTTTTGTCGAATCATAAAAATAACCCCCTCGTGTATCTTTGGGGTAGCCTACAAAGAGGTATAACCTCGACCGTGGTTCCAGCTTCTTGGGATTAGCCTC
>NC_052353.1:10040617-10045647 GCF_009727055.1 Benincasa hispida | reverse complement strand
ATGCGAAAGTGACGTAAACTAGCTTTACGCCCGTTCCACAACTCCAGAGGTGTTCTTGCAACACTCTTGGAGGGAACACAGTTGAGTATGTATACCGCAATCTCCATTGTGAAACCCCAAAATGAGTCCGGTAAGGAAGTGTAACTCATCATCGAGCGAACCATGTCTAGCAAAGTTCTATTTCTCCTTTCCGCTACACTATTCTCCTGAGGTGTACCCGGCACTGGGATTGGGAAACAATTCCATATTTTATCAAATAGTCCTGGAATGCCGAGTCCAAAAACTTTCCACCTCGATCCAATCGAAGTGAATTCGTCTATCTAATGCGTTTTCAACTTTAGCCTTGAACTCTTTGAACTTTTCAAAGGATTCAGACTTCCGTTGCATAAGATAAACATATCCGTACCTTGAGTAATCGTCAGTAAAACTAATAAAATACTCATAGCTACGTCAGGCTCGCACATTCATAGGACCACAAAGGTCAGAATGTACTAACTCAAGAGGCTCCTTGGCTCTATAACATTTTCCAGTAAAAGGTCGTTTAGTCATCTTACCCTCAAGGCAAGATTCACACACTAGTAAATAATTTTCTTCTAACTCATTTAGAAGTCCATTCTCTACCAATCTCTCAATCCTATTGAGATTGATGTGCCCAATGAAGATGCCAAAGTTGGACATTTTCTTTTGCAGAAATTTGTCGACGTTTTGATTGAGTTACGGCAGTTCTGAACAATTCAGTATTATGGAGGGAATTAATGGCTAACAACATTAACACATATAAATTCGATTCCAGATTTTCTATGCAAATAAAAACACCATCTTTATGAATAAACGCTTTATCCACATTAAACGAGATAGTATATTTACATTGCAATAAACACTTTACAGAAATAAGGTTTCTCTTTAGTTCAGGAACAATATATACATCATTTAAAACAAGAAACCTATTCTGTAAAGATAACTGGAGTCCTCCCACTGCCACAGCTGAGACGACGTGTCCGGTGCCTACTCGCATCGTCATCTCACCAACCTCTAACTGTCGCCAAGATCTAATCCTCTGAAAAGAAGATCAAACATGATTAGTGGCACCTGAATAAATTATCCAGGCAGAATCATCAATCTCCACTAAACACGTTTCAAGCACATGTAAATCCTATTTACCTTTATCGGCCTTGGCTGCTTTCTTCTCTTTCAGATATCGAGGACAGTTCCTCTTCCAGTATCCATCTTGGTTGCAATGGAAACATTTTTCCTTGGCAACTTGTGGACGCCTACTTGGGGCGACAAGCAGTGGGTTAGCAGGTGCCTTCCCTTTTCCCTTACCACTCTTCTTTTTCTTCCCCTTTGCAAAGTTAGAAGCAGAAGGTGCAAACTTCGTTCCTGAGGTCGAACCTTTATGGAATGTCCTGGAGGATGAAGCAACATTTGCCTCACCCTTATGCCTCTCCTTACTTTTCAGTAAAGATTCGTATGCCTACAACTCATTGAGAAGAGTTGTAAGGTTATATTTCACTTTGTTAAGAATCACATTCCTAACAAAGTGCAGGAAGCTCTCCGGAAAAGAATGCAATATTATGCTAACTTGGCTGCCCTCATCGATGGTGGACCCATTCAACTCCACTACATTGAAATGGACCATCATGTTTAGCACATGTTCATGAACATAGGTGCCTTCTTCCATTTTGGAGTTGAATATGTATTTAAGAGCCTCATGCATAAGCTGTTCAGACAGTTGTCCAAACATCCCTCGCAGGGACTCCATGATCTCACGCGCTGAGGCTCATGTTTCTTGGCCAAGAATTTAGAAAGACTTGCCAAGATGTAGGCTCGGGCCTTCTCATTTGCCCTTGTCCATCGCTCGTATGCCTCCCGAAAATTTCGAGCGGCATTCGGAGCTGGAATAGGAGGACAAACCTCTGTGAGAGCGAACATGAGATCCTCAATGATCAGGATTGTCGTGATCATGTGTTTCCATGTTGCAAAATTATCGCCAGTAAGTTTTTTCGACGCTTAACAACGATAACGTGACTGTTGCAATTTTGAAAATGTTGCTGAAAATACGAACAAAACTTTATTAGATTTTGCTAAACCACTTTTAAACCAATCAGTTTTGCAAAACAGTTTTAAGTACTTTAAATTATAGACTTCTATTTTGCAATGATGCCCAGTGAGGCAGGACAAACGCCACCGGTGGGGTGATCAGTTGCCTCTTCGCTGGGATGAGACATTCTTAACCATTAGGCAGAACCAACTCTTGGAACTGAACCTAACAACCACCATTTTTCGGTACAGAATCGTTAACCTTTAACTGTTCCGCGTAAGTGTAACCCCTCACTTTCGGTGCCAGAGTCCCGCCCTAATGAGCCCATCGTAGGGAAAAAGAAGTTAGGACAAGAGACTAATTACCTTATCCTCTTATAGGAGATCAAATAAAGAAATGCGCAAAACTGCCATCCTTTAGGGGGACACTCCCAGGCTGCCTCGAGGCGATGCGCAGTAACTTTATTCAACCTCACGAGGGAGACCGAGGGATATGCTATCACACTTACCGCTCCCATTTACTATGAACACTTTATCCATCCAGCTTGATATTGACCTACCCAAACACCATCCATTGGGGGGACACGCCAAAGGTGCTGCGAGGCCAAGGATAGATCTCACGGTGTGGACTATTTAGGAGAAACGTGAAAGGTTTAAGTGAAGCATCTTATGCCCTAAGTACCTCCCACTGAATATTCTACCTAGGGATTCATTAACCTAGACAATCTGGCTACTAATTTTAGTCTAAGTTGTCTTTTTAAACTCTGCTCATAAACAACGTTTGTCTATGAAATATGAACAAGTTCAAGTAGTCACATTTAAACATTTTAATGGACTGTTTTTAACTTGCATGCATGCATCAAATCTATCTAATTCACCTTTCCAGGAAAGTTCCCAGGTAGGGGTGTTACGTTTCCGTCAACTTAACTACCCTAGCCTAGACAGAACTCGCCTTAGACAAAAGGTCCTTTATAGATAGATTTGCTACACTTGAACCTTTTATTAGCAAATTTAATCCTATTAAATTGATTAAAAGATTAAAGCCTCAGGGATGCTAATCGTATTAGAACCGTGATCCTAGGTCTATGTTATCCAAGTTTTAAACACTTTAAAACCATGAATTAAACCTAAGTGAGCATGCATGTCTTTCTTATTTCTTTTAGTTCTAATTTCTCTTTAACTTTTAAAAAGAAACAACTAAAACCATTGTGCACAAAAAGGCATTTATAACATTTATAAAATAACCTATATATCATGCTTCATGCAATGTCCAGTCATTACTATATATAACTTTTATATAACGCGTAACAACCAAGCAAACATGCTATCATTCACCCTTATACTATAACATTTATAATATAAAGATGATGCATGTCAATGCATAAATATAACTCTTATATTATATGATGCATGAGCATGCTCTTACATAATTAAAATCATGCTTCTCTAAATTATAACAATTACAATAAAGAGATGATGCATGACCATTGCATAACCTAAGGTGGGATTTACTATATGTGTGCATACCATATAACATATAAAAAACATACATCGAATGTAATAAATAAAGGATTAATGAACTGGGATGAGCCTTTACAAAAATCAGAATAAAAAAATCCTATCTATTACATTTTTCATCGAGCACACCGGTTCACAGGCGAACCAGGTCTTGAACCACCAGAAGGTCTCCATCGTGTAGCAAACTCCAGTAGGTAGACGGTCGTTCAGCACACACTAAACGATAGAAGCATAAGTAAACGATCGCGTAGATGACGACGAGGCTGCGAAGCCTGATCGTCTATGCGATCGTGTAGCGCGACGACAGGTAAATGATTTACCTCAAATTACTAAGCGATCGTTTACTCAGTTACTAAGCGATGAAGCTTGCTGACATAAACGATCGTCTAGCGCGTGTACTTTAAACGATACGCGAGCGTCTCATCGTCTTAACGATGTATGCAACCAGGTAAACGATTTACCTTGCGATACTAAGCGATCGTTTAGTCAGTAATTAAGCGATGAAGCTTGGTGACCTAAACGATCGTCTAGTGCAAGCGCACATTAAACGATACTCAGTGATCGCGTACCCGATCGTCAAAACAATACGATCAACTCTTGATTGCATACCCCATCGTTTGAACGATGCGTTCGTCAATAATTGCGTACTCCTTCATCTTTACAATGCGATCAACGGCGATCGCGTAGAACACCTTCTGCACGATGCGATCAACCCTAGAATGCCTCCTTCCTCGAAGAACTGCAACACTTTCCCAGATCACGTACCACTCTTATGCAATGCTTCCCCAGATCTGCTTCTTCGACGAACGACTCAAAACTTCAAACAAACTTTGAATACAGACTCGATGACAATTATTAATGCCCAAAAACACAGGGGCCTTTACAAAAAATCGCAAATGTAAAAGGATTTAAATCAAACCGAGGCTTATCATCCCAAAAACATCCATTAATCCCGCATATCCACAACAGATTTAACAATTAAACAACGTAGAAATGCACCCACCATGAATGTTAATCTCATTTCGTTGCAACAGATGAAGTCAGAGTATCAGAACCTGGCTCTAATACCAATTGAAGGATCTCATATCTAAGAGTTCCATCAGCATGTTCAGATCGCTCCAATCTCACAGTGACCGAAATACATATAATACATTCAACATGCAGTTATGCAATCAAATCTTAATTAACGGCATGCTAAGAACAAGATAAATAACAAGGAGAGAGTTCCATACTAGTTGAAGACATTCTACACACTTCAGAACTCCAATGCAGCGGAAACCCTCCAAGCGATCTACCAACGGCCAGCGAAAATGTCGGCTATAGCAGCACGAACAACGTGAACTCATGACCGCAATAGGGACGACACCACCACTAAAGAGTCCTGGGTATTCTTGGAGTGAAATCCCAAAGGGTGGTCTTTGGTGAATTTGATAGAGGAAGGAGGAACACGAATCGTGTAGGCGATAAGCAAG
>NC_052353.1:9945472-10039487 GCF_009727055.1 Benincasa hispida | reverse complement strand
TGAATCCATCTTGTGTAGCTGAGTTCCCAGCTCCTAAATTAGACGAATCCCAAAAATGTTAGGTTTGAATCGACAAACTGGCCACTCGCACCCATACAAATCAAAGGACCACCCTCAATGGTAGAAGTTCCCAACTCACTCAGGATTGAGGTCATGTTACCTATGGTCATTCTAGTGAAGTGAAGTATCTATCATGAACGGTGTTATATAACGAGACACTAACACTTCGTGGTCAGGTCTTATACAAACTCTTTATATAGGACGCCCCCGCTCGCATGTCCCCAACACGAATGATTAGGATCAGACCATCTGTGACAAGTCACAACACTTGTGACCATTCTACAAAGCGGGCCGCATCCGTAGCATTACCAGGATAAGGTTTCCCTCATATATCCATATACTACAGATCATTTTGGTTATCACTCAAGACATGATCCACTTTTATGTCATTACATACATGCTTAAGTCACATACATGATGCGTTATTTTATGAAGTGGAAATATAGATGATATGCATTGATGGAATTGCATTGTGCACTCAAGTTTCCCCAGCAGAATTCAAGTGTAAATTCCTCTAATTTTCCTGGTAAGTCCAGGGACGAACACAGGGACTTGTGAAAATAGATTGCGTTAATAATTTTGATGAAAAGTTTGCGGTAACGGGGAAAATAAGTAAAGTATTTGGTTTGTTGACTGCGTTGATTAAAATTGAATAACTAATGTGGTGGAGTTTGAAAAGAGTTGGTAAATGGGAAATGCGATGAATATGTGGTGAATGGGTTGAGAAAGGTTTCGGCTAACACTCCCTAAAATGCATTCATGCTTGCGATCATGCAACATGCATACAACAGTAAACCACCTTTTGGTGCGAATACCACGACTTCTAAGGCTAAAACACATGCGATATATATGCGATAATTCTATAGGGTTTACACATAAACCTCTATTCCTATTTATGCGATGACAAAATGACATCCACATAAATATGCGACCACATAATATCATTCCTATTCCTAGGATGCATGCGATGCAAGTTGACAAACAGAGCTTATATCTAAGTCCCTATCTCTTGTTTATACAAGCCTAATCTTGCTCTTTTGAGTCCAGATTCTAACCTAGCTCTCTCGAGACATTAGGTTCTTTCTTAGACTCTCTCTTAAGTAACTTTAAAGGGTATTTTGCACAACATAAAACAAGACAATCGGAAGCAATGAACTTCCTAGGACATGTTAGCTTAGTTCTTCTCAACCCATTCAAATAGTTTAGCTACTCATACGTATTAAGAGAGTGAGCAGATGTAGAAATAGAACTTCCATTGAACAGATATGAAGATGAAGTACAAATAACAATGCAAGTATAATAAAGAGCCTAGTAGAAATTTCTTGCTGCCAGGCGTTTACACTATTTCTACTCGTGCTCTAAAGATATTCTCGCTCTCGTGAGAGTCGGCCTTCTCTCTCCCGGTTGTACAGATGGGACAACTTTAATTCCTGATTGACTCGCCGAATGATTGTTACCGATAAAGCTGAATGTACTTTTTGATAGTTATCGACTGTCAACTTAATTTAGATTCGACTGTCATCAGGTTTCTGTCCTATTGCTCTTAATTGGCCTTTCACGCAGATGTGCCCACCATGTTGCGCTGACCAAGTATCGGCGATTCTTCTCGGGCGAATGTTTGCGAGCACGATCAACGCGAAGCCTTGCAGTGAAGTTGCGCTCAACTAATGAATTCCTATGATTGTAATCTTTGCATTGCGTTAACGCATATTCTGCACAAAAATAAAAAAATCAATAGTTCTAATGCGCTGAACGCATGCAACCGCAATATTACGAAATTGATGCTTAATGGACGCAAAGTAATATATTTCATCAACGCAATCCAACATTGTTTAAGAACTTAGCACTATGATAACGTGCATTTCTGCCTGTAGACAATGTTTTTCCTCAAGCATAAGCTAAAGATTCCTTTAGCAAGTCTACCGCAAAGTTCTTTTCCTAGACTTCTCAAGGATACCTCATTCAAATCCTATATACCAGAATTTCCTTAAGTCTTATTCAAGTTTCTTCTTAAAATATTTCTAAGACCTAGGGACAACAAGCTTAACCTTCAAAAGGACTTTACTAAATTCCGGAACATCATATGATTTATTTCAAAAAGAAAATTTTCTACGGGGTGTGAAATGATTTTATCCTTGCACAAAAATTTTCTTCATTGCTTTTTTTTTTTCCTGACCTTGCGCTGAACCAAGTGCCTTGCCATTTTTTTGGTTTGCCCCCACGTGTGTCATGTGGACATCCAACTACAAGAAATGCACTCTTTCTCAGACTCAACTTATACCGATTTGGCAGTGGAGTTGCGGTCATTGATTTATACGTTGATCTTGGTGACTTACATTCGTTTTGGCTTGCCCCCATGTGTGTTATGCGAACATCCAACTACGGGTAAGTGCCTTTCACAACTTAACTCTTATCAACATGGGTTTCCCATTGCGTTGACAGTGGAGTTGTTATTCTCAATATATGTATATATATTTTGAAATAGCAAGGTCGAAACAAATACCCCACCCCCAAATATAAAATGCGGCAATGTCCTCATTGCTAAAAGATTAAAATAAGTTATGCGATGTTCTAGAATGCGTTGTAAAGAGAGTTTGAAAGAAAGCTAGAAAACCCCTAACTTCTAGAAATATTTCATGAGGTGACTATCTTAAGATTAAGTTGGCTCTAATATATACGAAAGAAATAGAAGCATATTTTTCATCATTGAAATCATACTTGGCAAAGAAATAGAATGCGGTAACTCACTAAATTCATCTATATCAAATGATTGCGGTGATTAAAGAGGATGCGGTGATAAAACCTGAAAAACTAACATGCGATGTGATAGCGCAAAATTAGAAATAAAAATAAGGAAGAGTACACCCCCAAATTTTGCGTTGTCGCCCGCATTGTATTGACGCATCCATCTTTGCGGCGATCTCTCTTCTTTGGGTTGCGGTGTTGGAATAGATAAGTGCTTCTTCGCGTAACATCTCCGCAATCCAGCGCCTCGATCGTTACAAGAAAAACAAAAAGAGGGTCTAATTATTTTAAACAAAATAAAACTTTGTATTACTTTTTTTTTTTTTTGAAATAAAGATAGTGATAGTAAAATAAGGATAGATTAGAATTGAAAAGATAGTAAAAATTACGAGTAATGGAGAAAAGTTGAAGAATCTATGTTTCCCAAAACTTGCGTCCCTGATATGGTGCGATCATTTGATAATGCAGGGACCACTTATTTCCTACTGGTTTGCTCACATCCATGGTGGCTTTTTTCTCTTTTCTTTGTCTTCTAGGTTCTTTACTGCCTTAATCTGGAGTTTTTCCCTTTGAATACTCATTGCAATTTTCCCCTTGCGCACATCAATTTAAGTGCGATCGGTTCAAAGGAATGGTCGTCCCAATATGATGGGTGCATCTTCGTCCGCTTTATAATCCAAAATGAGGAAGTCTGCCGGCAGGATGAATTTATCAATTGAAATTACGGCATTTTTCAACTCTCCTTCAGGACGTATTCGAGATCTGTCCGCGAGCAGGAGAGTTTCCTTTGTGGGCGTAAGTGTGTCGGCATTCAATTGTTTGAAGATTGACAACGACATTATGTTTATACTTGCCCCAAGGTCGCATAGTGCTTGGCCACTGAAGGTCCCTCTGATAGAGCATGCGATCGTGAAGATTCCTGGGTCGCCTATTTTAGGTGGGATCATAGCAATTTGCGCTGCAACCACTATTGCGATATTTTCTTCCTCAATTTATTCCTCTTTCAATCTTTGCGAAGTTATTGGTGGTTGGACTTCTTTTGTCTCAAGATCTAGAGGCTTAAGGGTGGACGCAACTTCAGGGTCTGTTTTCTCGGGCTTCTCCAAACTACAGGTCAGCGGTTCTTCGGTTATCACTGCAATCAAGTTGGTCACAATGCGCTTCTCCCCTACTTCCGCAGTTATGTTGTCGCTTAGTAAGGAAATTGCTAAGCATTGTTCCTTCCCATTACCCCCAACATTGCGATGGAGCTCAGTTGAGCTCGGCAACGCTCCTTGCGGTCTATTTTTCAGCTCACTCGCAATCTGACCCATTTGTAATTCAAGGTTGCAGATGGACGTGGCTTGACTTTGAAGCACCGTCTCGTTTTTCTCTATATATTGCTTCAATAGGCTCTCCAAAGAAGAGGATTGCGGTGGTTATTGTGAGCTACTTGCTTGATTGCTCGGTGGACCATTGTTGTGTTAAAAGAATCCTGGTGGCCCCTCTTTTTGCGCCACAGGTTGAAAATTTTGTTGTTGATTCTTCCAAGCAAAATTTGTGTGGTTTCGCCACCTGGGGTTATATGTATTGCAATAGGGGTTATCTCTCATGAAGCATATCGACTGCGGGTTTGTTGGGCATTCTTCCATTGGGTGAGCATCACCGCAAATGACACAACTTGCGGCCGTTTGAATGATTGCGCTGACCTGCCCTTTCTTCGCTCCCGTATTATTAATTGCAATGTCTTGTATTAAACTCATCATCGCAGTCATTTGATTTTGCAGGGATGCGATGGCCCCATTGTTTGCATCATTTTCTTTGATTCTTAATCTCTAATTGCTTTCCTTCCAATCCTCATGATTTTTGGAAATGTGATCAAGTATACTCTTAGCCTTTTTATATATTTTGTCGAGCAGACCACCAGCGACTGCCGCATTGGCAGCGGTCTGCGAAGAGGGGTTCAGTCTTTGATAGAAAATCTCCATTTGTAGGCAATTTGGTAAGCCATTGTGTAGACAGTCTCTTACCAGCCGCATGAACCTCGCCCAAGCATCGCTGAGCGATTCATCATCTTCTTGTTCAAAATTTGTTATTAACTTTTGTCTTCTAGCGTTCTCAGTTGGTGGAAAATACTTCTTCATAAATTTTTCCACCACCTGTTCCCACGAAGTTATCTCTCCCGGTTCGAGAGAATATGTCCAGTTCTTTGCCTGATCACACAAAGAAAAGGGAAACAGAGTTAATTGAACTTCTTCGGTTGAGATATTTGGGAACAAAAAAGTGTTGCAAATTTCTATGAAGCTACGGAGGTGGGCATGTGGGTCTTTGCCACGCCTTCCTCCAAACTACCCAGTAGCCTGGATCATCTGCAACATTACCGGCTTCATTTCAAACCTCGATCCATCTAACGCCGGCCTCATGATTCCTGGAGAGAAATCGTAGAGATTAGATGACGCATAGTCCCAAATGGGTCTATTGTGGTCATTCGCCAGAAGGATGGGGTTGACCATTATATTATTCGCGTTAGCGGCCCTTGCATCCGATTGCTCCACCATTCTTGGTGTTTCTTCTTGTTGTTGTTGGCGGTCTCTTAATCTTTTTCTAAATGTCCTCTCAATCTCTGGGTCGTAATTCGTCAGAGATTGAGAGTTCTGCAAAGAAATAAAAAAAATTACCGTTAACAAACTATTTTGCCGAAGTCCCCGGCAACGGCACCAAAAAATTGATGCATTATTTTATGAAGTAGAAATATGGATGATAGCGTTGATGGAATTGCGTTGTGCACTCAAGTTTCCCCAGCGGAATTCAAGTGTAAATTTCTCTAAGTTTCCTGGTAAGTCCAGGGTCGAACACAGGGACTTGTGAAAATAGATTGCGTTGATAATTTTGATGAAAACTTTGCGGTAACTGGGAAAATAAGTAAAGTGTTTGGTTTGTTGATTGCATTGATTAAAATTGAATAACTAATGCGGTGGAGTTTGAAAAGAGTTGGTAAACGGGAAATGCGATGAATATGCGGTGAACAGGTTGAGAAAGGTTTCGGCTAACACTCCCTAAAATGCGTTCATGCTTGCGATCATGCAACATGCATACAACAGTAAACCACCTTTCGGTACGAATACCACGACTTCTAAGGCTAGAACGCATGTGATATATATGCGATAAGTCTACAGGGTTTACACATATACATCTATTCCTATTTATGCGATGACAAAATGACATCCACACAAATATGCGACCAGATAATATCATTCCTATTCCTAGGATGCATGCGATGCAAGTTGACAAACAGAGCTTATCTCTAAGTCCCTATCTCTTATTTATACAAGCCTAATCTTGCTCTTTCGAGTCCAGATTCTAACCTAGCTCTCTCGAGACATTAGGTTCTTTCTTTATACTCTCTCTCGAGTAACTCTAAATGGTATTTTGCACAGCATAAAACAAGACAATCGCAAGTAATGAACTTCCTAGGACATATTAACTTAGTTCTTCTCAACCCATTCAACTAGTTTAACTACTCATGCATATTAAAAGAGTGAGCAGATGTAGAAATAGAACTTCCATTGAATAGATATGAAGATGAAGTACAAATAACAATGCAAGTATAATAAAGAGCCTGGTAGCAATTTCTTGTTGCCAAGCGTTTACACTATTTCTACTCGTGCTCTAAAGATATTCTCGCTCTTGCGAGAGTCGGTCCGCTCTCTGCTCTTACGCCCTAAGGTTCTCTCTCGAGTTGCCCTGAGCGATCTCCGACGCCACCACTCTTCTCTTACTCTGCCATAAAATGGAAAGCAAATTATGAACAAAAGCAACTGGTTATAAAAACGGTGAATGGTGAACGGTCAACCCCTTTTCTGAAGAATGCACTTGGTATTTATAGAGCATCAATAGTGAAAGGCGGATTCTCTCTCCCGGTTGTACAGATGGGACAGCTTTAATTCCTGATTGACGTGCCGAATGATTGTTACCGATAAAGCTGAATGTACTTTGTGACTGTTATCGACTGTCAACTTAATTTGGATTCGACTATCATCAGCTTTCTGTCCCAGCACTCTTAATTGTTTCACCCAGATGCGCTCATATGTTGCGCTGACCAAGTTATGGCGATCCTTCTCGGGCGAATGTTTGCTTGCACGATCAACGCAAAGTCTTACGATGAAGTTGCGCTTGACTAATGAATTGCTATGATCGCAATCTTTGCATTGCGTTAACGCATATTCTGTACAAAAATACAAAAATCAATAGTTCTAATGCGCTAAACACATGCGACTGCAATATTACGAAATTGATGCTTAATGGACGTAAAGTAATATATTTCATCAATGCAATCCAACATTGTTTAAGAACTTAACACTATGATAACGTGCATTTCTGCCCGTTATCAATACAGACAACCAAGGATTTTGTGTTTATTGGTTTTTGATAAAGCAAATAAAACAAGCAACTGAGCAAAATACAAGATGTGAAGTAAATATCATATATTAACAACACAAGCATTCGTACAAACTGTTTACAAACTACATGACACGAGACTTTAGGACATCAACCCCAACAATGTTAAGCTTTACGAGTTTAGTAAAGTTTGATGTGAAGAAATTTGAGGAAGGATCAATTTCAACTTGTGGCAAGTGTAAGTCAAGGATGTGCTAATACAAGCTTGAGTTACACAAGACCTTGAAGGGAAGACCAAGCAGTGGTGCTTCTAAAGAATTAAGCGATGATGGTAGTTTAGGAGAGTCCAGTGGAAGTTCTAAAAAGTCCGATATGAGCGATGAAGATTAGAAGGAAATGGATTTGGGAGCTACAAATGCAATCGGACTAAATTTTGCTAAAAAAGTTATTGCAAATGTGTATGAAATTTTGACAACCAAATAGTTTTAGGAGAAGCTTGAAGTAATGTATCAGGCAAAAAGCATCTTGAATTGATTATACCTGAAGGAGCAGTTTCCCACGTAGTGAATGGTGGAAGGTACATAAATCTCAGATCATCTGAGTATTCTCAATGGCGTTGTTTCTGAGTTGGAGGTGATAAGAGTGAAGATAGAAGATGAAGATAAGGCACTCCAACTCATCTGGTCACTCCCTTCATCTTATGGACACATGAAACCAATCTTGATGTACGGAAAAGAAACTTTAAATTTTGTTGAGATTACTAGTAAACTTATGTCAAAAGAAAAAAGACTGAAGAGTGAATGACATACTTCACAAAAGAATTCAGTATTGGTAGCTAGAAAATGTAAGAAGAAAGTGTTCGTGCATAAAAAGAGTTTGCTAGGAATATGGACAGTCTAGATACACGAAAAAAGATTGTCCTAATAGAGCAGGTTCATCAAAAGGCTCTGAGTCAGATGCTAACATTGCATTTCTCACCGGGCAGATAATAACCCCCTCTGAAGAAGACGAAAATCATCCTTGTGGTATATCCGTTTTACCATGATAGAGGATGTTATGTTAGATGTTATGTTAACGGTTCCACAGGTTGCATACGAGACATTGACTTGGCGGTTATGCAAGGTGTGGTGTGAAAATTATGTTGATGGCTGAAAGACTTCCATGTGAGGCAAGTAGGTGGAAGTTATACCATAAATTTCAACAAAGTTTATTGACATGCGATGGAAAAAGAAATTCTTGGAAGATGGTATTCCAAGTGGTCTACTCATTATGGTGGAGTGATCTATAATTCTCTAAGTTGGGAATTATGATTGTCGGTGAAGACAATAGATGTTTCAAAAGATAAGGATTCTTCAAATATCTTGTCAAGGTGAAATTTGTTGGTTTGGCAAGATGTGGAATCCCACATCCCTTGTTTTTGAAAGAAGGGGTGGGCTCCACTATAATTGGAGTTCATGTTCTTTGATTTTAGATTTCCCAATTAACAAAAAAAATTTAAGCTTATGTATACTAATTAAATTTCCTCTTTGCTTTCTCTACTTTTGGGAAAAAGAAAAAAAAAAAGGTGTAGATAGACAAAAGCTTTGAAAAGAGTGATTTTGTAATTGGGGCCGGGAAGAAATTTCTATGTGATTGTAGCAAATTTTCACATGGTAGATTTGTTTTTGTCCATAGTTTTTCTCCAATTAATTTCCACGTAAATTCTTGTGTTCTTAGATTTATTGTCTTCATTTAATTTCTTTATTATTTTTTTGCTTATTTTCTGCAGTAGAAGTGAGAGGTTTTTCCCAACTCATCATTCTTGAACTAAATCCCAATTTTTATGGACCAAATACCCATTTGGGGTTCATGAGTTCTAATACCATATATGATAAACATAAGGTTCCATTACGAAATTAATTTGACAATGACAAGGACCCATGCATATATCTTATAAAAATTGCAAAGTCTCATCCGACAATTAATTTTGATGTGTTTTCCCTGTTGTTTATGTTAATTGCTTATCTTATGTATTTTTTCTTAAAAATAAAAGTAAAAGCAAAGATTCGATGATGAAAATATTTATTATATTTAAAAGAAGGTTACAATACTACTTTTGGTATCTCGATTTTGGTTTACATCTAATTTAGTTTTCGCGTTTTCAAATGTCCAAATTATTAATCTTTGTACTATTAATAAATTTTAATTTTATTCTCTTTTATTTTAATATATATTTAATTTGGTCATTCCAAGTTAATTTTTATTGACATTGATTAAATAATAATAATAATAATTTTCATGTAGTAAATGACACCAGGTGAATATATTTTAAAAATTTATAAAAGAGATGTTAATATATAAACTTTTTTAAACAAATCAACAATAAACTAACATAATGACTAAATTAAAGAATTTCTGAAATATATGAATTAAAATCAAATAAAGCTCAAAACAACGTAGACTAACTAATAATATTCTCACAAAAAAAAATTATACAGAAAAATTATTTTAAAGGACAAAACTGCTGAAATATTTATAAATAATAGCGAAATATCACAATTTATCTGCAATAGTATTGTGGTCCAGTAAAATTTTCCTATATTTATAAATATTTTAATTCATTTTCTTATATTTAAAAACAACCCTTTTATATGTGTAATTAAAATAGCTAAAATGTTTTTTTTTTTTTTTTTTTTGCTTATTTAAAATATATAGGGTAGGTGGAAGACAAACATCAATGAAACTTGCTATCAATCCAATGAGGAAAAAAAATCAAATCACACCTTAAACAAATGCCCTAAATAAGCCACAAAAGTCTATATTTTTTATGACAATTGTGTTGGATTTTATTTATTTATTATTATGATGTTTTCATTTATAGAAAACTGATAAATTTATTTGTAAATATAGTAAAATAGTAAAAAAAATTCTCAAAATAAAAACATACTATTTTATTATATTTAAAAATATTTCCACCAATTTTATCATTTAAAACAACTTTTCTTCTCCTTATTATTTTTATTATTTTTGTGTTGGAATTGGAAAAACGTTCAATTGGTCTACATAAAGAAAGTTTAAATGAAGACTAACACATGAGATTCTACTAGTTACTTTGAAAGGAATTTCCTTAAAAAAAATTAAAAAATAGAAAAAATAACTCCTAACAAAAAAAAAATAAATAAATAAATAAACCCTAAGTTAAAGAAAAATTAGGGTTTATGGCTAATTATGATTTTTCATTATTATTTTTATTTTTGATAGTTTCATTTATGTATTTTCTTTAGTGTTTCTTTGAGGTCTATTCATTCCCCAATATAAAAGGTCATTATGTATTCTAATTTATTCAATAATATAGAAAGTTCACATGTATCAGAACATCGAGTTTCATTCAACTGAACCTTAGCTGCAGACCAATCGTTCATTACCAAAGGGTCGAGCTGCGCACTGCTTAGATCCACTGTCGCTCAGATTCGTCTGCTCTATTCGAGTCGGGTCGTGAGTTTTATGCTCCTCATATTAGTCGCGTCTCCTAGATCTGGTCATTGCAAAGACAAGTTTGATTCAGATTCGTCCATTACCGCTAGCCCTTCATCCGTTCAGATCCACTCTTGTCCGCACCAAACACGTTCCTGCTCAGATCCATGCTTCTACTTCCCATCTTTGTAAGATCGACATTCAACATCTTCAATACTATCCAGATCTTTCATTTTATAGGTTTCTATTTGTGCATCTCGTGGGTTTGCTTCAAATTCGTCGTGGGTTTCTATCGTGTGGATTTCTGTCGAATGAAGGATTTCACGAAACATTGGTTTAGTTGTTGAAGTAATTTACTCAAACTGATTCAATTTCAATCACTGGTTCATTTTGGTCCGGTCCGATTTGGTCGATGGTCAAGGTCAAAGAGTCAAAATTTTCAAATAAATCAGTTTAGTTCAGACCATTCAATACTGGTTCGATTCAACCACACATGTTTTGGTTCGGTTCAGTCAGCTTGATTCGGTTTCATTAGTTTTATGAGTTTTTTTAGATCTCTCTATGAGGATCTTTGATCTAACCAAGAAGTTCTTGTTTCGTTCTTCGTAGGTTTTGTTATAGATCTCTATTTGGGAATCTGTGTTTCTAGCCCAGAAGGTTCTTGATTTTGCTATTCGTAGATTTTTGTTTCAGCCTAGAAGTTCTTCGTGTTTTGGTTCTTCGTGAGTTTTTTATTCTATCCCAGATCTGCTGAGTTGATTTGAAAGTTTTCTTTAGAAACTCAAGTTGTTCGTCCTTCTATCATCTTGAGTTTGAAAGAAGGTGTTAAAGGAAAATTAGGGTTTATGGTAAGTATTATTTTTCATTATTATTTTATCTATTTTATATTTCCTATTCATATATTTTCTTTAATATTTCTTTCAGGTCTATTTATTCTCTAATATAGAAGGTCATTATATATTCTAATTTATTCAATAATATAGAGAAATCACAATATATTTGGTGGTTTAAAATTGACTACCATTATCCCATTTTTGTTTTGAATTAATTGTTCATCATGAAAGAGACAACCTCTTTACTAAAGTCGCTTTCAATTTAAATATTCGTAAATAAGTTATTTTAACTAATTAATATTTATCTATCATATTAAGCTAATTATATAAAAAAATAAAAGATATCTAACTATGGATCCATCGTCTCCGTCAAATCTAATTAAATTGACATAAAACAAGAAAGAAAAGTATCAAATAAATTTCACGTTTCTTGAATTCGAACTTTTATTCTCTTGATTAAGAATATATGCTTTATAAGTTATAACAATTGAAACTATATCAATTTTCTTCTTGATTTCATATTTAGCTATTCGAAAATTTGACCAAGTTCTCGAACTAAAACTATTTAAAATATATATATATTAAAAATAAATTGAAGTCTACACTAATATTTAAAAAAATTCAAACATCTAATGTAATCAAAGCCATATGCCCTAATTTTCACTCATTCAACTTGAACAATAATTAATATGTTGGATACATGAAATTTTAAAGATTGATTGTGTATGAGAATAGAATCCATCAATTAATAAAAACAACAATCTTATCCATAAGATTATAAAAAGGTTCCACTAACTATATTATATAAATCCCAATGATTCATTTCCATATATAAAATGAGTCTTTTGTCATATATTATATTATTTGCCACTTTGATAAATCCTTATCCTCCCTCTCTCCCTGCCTGTGGCTGTGGCACTCAGATTAGGTCAACTCATTTTAATTTTCTTTCTTGCTCTTCTCTCTCTAATCACAAATATAGTTGATCAAGGGATAAGATTAACATAAAATTATTCTAATTTTCAATAATTAAATAGTTATTAATTCAACTGTAAGGTTAAAAAAAAAAAAAAACAACCTGAGTGAAAAAAGGGTTGCAACCAAAGTAGCTTAAACAAGCTTACATTTTTTAAACAAAAAATATTAGATTAAAATGGTTATTAAATGAAGTCTTTATTATTAATTTTCTTATTTAAACTAATAACAAATATAAAATAATGATAAAATATTCATAATCAAAGTGATCATAATTCAATGGTAATTGACATGTGCACTTCGTTTTCTGAGATTAGAGAGGCTCAAGTATAACAATAACAAATTTGAGAATCGAACCATGATAATGGGCGTATGTATATATATATGGGTACAACTTAGGAGTCTAAATAAGGTGGAGACAACTTCTTCATAGATTTTTTTTAAAAAAATAAATTTGAAAAATGAGGAAAAATTTAATGCCCATATCTTTATAATTTTAAAATTTGAGCCAAAACCGGCATAGCTAATTGACATATGAGAGTGTTGTTGACGATAAGGTATGTGATTCGAATCCCTCTATCTTCAATTGTACAAAAAAATTTTAAATTTTACTTTTGTAATATATATGTAACAAAAATATTTAAACGACGAAGGGGGATTGGGATGAGGATTGTAAAATTTATTTGATTAAGTCGCCATAATGTGGTTGTTTCATAATAACCACCATATGTAGATGAAGACAACTTTGTATTCTCTGTAACAACCATATGAAATTCTGTTAGCCACACTGTGACGACATCATCGAATAATTATTCATTGTATAAGAAATAAAGATCTCCGAAAAAAGGAACATATGTCAATCACTGAACTATGCTCATATTGATAATTAATAATTTGCTCGAACTCTTTTACAATATACCATAAAATATAAAACCTAAAAATAGAAAGAAGTTGCTTCAAAGGGTAGACCTAATCAAATGATTGTATTGGATATTCTCATGTGCTATATAGAAGGATAAATTTTATCCAAAAGCCAACACAACCTAATTTTCTTCTCTTCTTTCTTCCTTCTCTATTAATCTATTAATTAAATAATGAAAAAAGACAAAAAAAAAAAAAAGAAAAAAGTATATATGTGCAACAACATGGTCTCTTTCATTAAAAATAATAATAATAATAATAATTGGCACCCCCAAAAGAGAAAAAGGAGGCTTAAAAATATTTATGAGTAATTTTAATGTTACTTTTAAAATTATTAAAAATAATAATAAAAATAGCTATTTCGATGAATTTATAAAAATATTTTTATGTTACTTTTATCTAAAAAAAAAAATTTAGATATCAAGCCTATATTTTAGAGCAAGGATTCTATCTTTCTTTGAAATTTATTTTCTTACTACTAAATCAAGAAATTTGTTAAAGGCTAACTTTATTTAAGTTCAAGTATATGCTTGGTTAAAATTATTGTTGTCATTTAAAAAAAAAAGAAAAAGAAAAAAATAATTATTGTCATATTAAAAAATATTTTGAATTACCATTTTAATCACTTAAAATCAGTTTAGTGTTTAATTTTAAAAATTTAAGCGCATTTTTCATATTATAAAAATTGATTTTGAATAATTAAAAGTATTTTATGAGTAATTTTAAAAATGATAAAAATGATTTAAACAATTTTAAAAATCACTCCCAAATATATCTTAAAAATATGGAAAAAAATATAATGAGTCTTTTTTGTTGAGTTTCATGACAAATGGGATTCAAATCAATGGAGCACAAGACAACTTTGTTATTATTTTTTTTATAATCAATAATATATATAAAGTTAAAATATTATTATGGTCCTTTTGAGACTTGTTCAATTTTAGTTTTTAATGTTCGATTTTAGTCTTTGTACTTTCAATCAATCATAAATTTAGCCCTTTAAAAAAAAAACTTTTTAATCATCTATTAGAGTTTTTAATATAAATTTTGGAAACAAATTCAAATATTGTATTTTATTATATAAAAATTATTAGGTTAAAATATCATTTTAGTCCTAGTTTGTTCAATTTTAGTTCCTGTAATTTGAAATGTTTTAATTTTATTTCATATACTTTCAACAAATCTTTAATTTAGTCTTTCAAAGTTAATTTTTATTGAAATTGGTTAAATAATAATAATACAATATGTGAATATGTTTACGATGGTAATAGATAATATCATGATTGGCCATGAGTATAGTCAGTATATTAAAAACAATAAATGGGGAAGAGATAGTGTGACTGCAGTGAAACGGGATGTAAGTAAAGCTTATAATAAGGTCGAATGATCTTTTTTATTAGCCATTGTGTCTTGAATGGGATTTGATCCGAAGGCGATTCCACCTATTATTGGTTGCATCTCCACGACTAGATTTGTTGTCATCATTAATGGAGAAGAGAAGGGATGCATTATCCCAAGCAGTGGTCTCTGACAAGGGGACCCTGTATTACCCTATCTGTTTTTGCTTCTTGTTGAGGGTTTTTCTTCTATATTGAAAGCTCATTACCCTTTGGGATACCTCCAAGTATTGTCTCTTAACCCTTCTTGCCCTTTTATTTCTCATCTTCTTTTTCCGGACGACAGTTTAATTTTTTTGCAGAGCTACTGAGAAAGATTGCTCCCTTAAAAAATATATTATCAAGAAGTTTGAACATGTGTCTAGGGCCAACATTAACTTTTAAAAATCTGCAATGTTGTTTTCTTTGAATGTGAATCTTGATCATGACATGTTCCTAAGTAGTATTCTAGGAGTCCCTATACTAGAATACCTAGGTAATTACTCGAGTTTGTCTTTTTTTTTTCCTTGCAACAAAAGCAAGAACTTTAGATGTTGGGTTTTGTGTCATAAACTCGTGATTTGTAAATGTATAACAAATTATTGATAATTAATAAAATTATTTATCATTTTATTATGTTGCATAACTCAATCCAATAAACAAAATCCAAGGTTATTTTCATGAGGCTTGAACGTTATGTAGTTGATATATAATAGATTTCATTCAAGTAATAATCTAAAGGGTCTATAGTAGATGGATAAGGTTGGGTGCTTTATCCTAGTACCACTATGGATACGACTCACTTTGTAAAGGTTACAAACAATGTAATCCAAATCGTTCATATGGAGACATGTGAGTGGCGGTATCCTATACAATGACTTTGTATAAGGTTGGACTATAAAATAATTAATCTCTCTTTATCACATCGTTAACTGGAGAGATTTAATATTTCACAGGATGATTATATGTAACTTGATCTCAATCCTGAGTGAGTTATGAACTCCTGCCTGTGAGGGCTTGTCCTTTGATTTGTATGGATAAGAGTGGCCTGAGCTACCGACTCAATAAGTCTATATCATCTTGGGGACTTGACCAAGTGAGGAGCTAGGAACATAACTTCACCAGATAAAATTTACTCTTTCCCGATTAAGGTAAGTAGATGAATAGTTCTAGTGTTGACTCTAGGACTTGAGCAATGGGCCCCACCTTCTCACTAGCTCAAGAGAGACTTAGTTTATGATTGGACTACTGGTACTTAAGGATATAGAGGTAATTATAGGGATAAAATAGACATTTGACCCAGTTGTAATTACGAAGAACTCGTGAATGATCTACTTATATGAAATGGTTATAGTCATGGTTGCAACATGTTCTACAATGCATAAGAGTGCAACTATGGATCTGTAGTGGTTTGTCATTGTCATGCGCAAGTGTACGCGTTGAAGAAATAAAATCCCAATGAGCTGGGTATCGTCCTCAGAGAATTAGATATTTAAATTAACTAGCTATCAAACAATCTTTTTTACTTTATCTAGGGAACCAAAATGAGATGGGGTTGAAAACATATAATTAAAGAAGCAAATAGAGGTTCAACTAGGGAATCACTTGGCTAAGATGTCCTAGGGTTTTGACCTCATTCAACATTGTTATGGAATCTAAATATTTTATTTCCATTAAACTAGCACATTAATTTAGGCCTATAAGATCTATAATCCGGGTTTTTTCTCTTCCAAGCTCCACCATTTCTTATGTCTAAAAGTCAATTTTATTTACATATAATTGAATTTAACAAACATAGCATTAAGTCTTTTCATTATTGACCTCTAACATCTTCATATCATTCTTATGCATATTCAAATGTTAGTTTATCATGCTAGATTCGGTTTAAAAATCTCTTTTCTAAGAAAATTAATAAACCCTAAATCAATCAAATGATGATCAAGCATTCAATTGGTTAAGCGCAAACATGATAAAAAGCAAATGCAATTTATTAATCAAAATAACTAAGAACCATCCATAAACAATATTGAAATCAATCTAACCCTAGAACAGTGAAATAACTCAACCACTCATGTTCGAAATATAAACCCTAAACATGTTGTACAGAGAATAAAACAAAGAAAGTAAAAAGGAAGGAATTAACCGTTGGTCAATCTGTTGCTATAAAAGAATCAACGTCTCCTTCTTGATCCAACTTCACTCAATTCTTTGATTAGTCTCTGAAAATCACTCTGAACGAAAGCCTCTCGACCTCTATGAAAAACCCCAAGTGATCTCAAGTCAGACCCTCTCCTCAATTGGCAAAGAACAATATTTATAAAATAACTGTAGCACAACTGTGCTTGTGAGTAGCCTAACAAAGCTATGCTAGCGATGCACGTGAAAATTTTTAGAGCACTGCAGTGCTCTGAGGTAGCGCCGTGGTATTTCCCTGTTTTGCAGCTATTGACTTGCATCGTAAGGGACAGTGTCGCTATGCTACACGTTACGCTGCCTTATTTTTGATACTTTATAAGTTCTTCCACTTTTCTCCTTGCCCTAGGTCAAAGTTCTGACCTTCCTTGGGAGTATTTTGGTCATTTTATCCTTGAAATTTCTTGTTTCAATCCAATTGCTTGATTTCCTACAATTAAATATAAAAACATCAAAGGTCACGGATTAAACATAAAGCTAGCTAAATTCTAAGCCTAAACACACTTTTGGAATGCATTTTACCACCCCAAACTTAAAACTTTGCTAGTCCCGAGAAAAGAAAGAACAAGGCTATAGGGAAAATTCGAGTAAGCATGTCAGTAACTCAAAAACCTCATCATTCAAAATAAGCATATTAGATCCATTAGCAGAAACAGTTCAAGCACATTTTTTGTTAAAGAAATTTTAAAGCCAAATCAAATCATCCCTCACGCGTGTGCGTGCAAGTCTTTTTATTTAGGTCTTAATAATTTGTTATGATTTTAAATGAACATTTTTAGTTTTCCCCCATTCTGGTTCAGCGACAAATGTCAAAATTTTCTTTATCATTCATGTAGCAAAAAGATCACTAAATTGACATTTTTTTCTAGACAAAAGAAGAACTTCTCATGACACAGTACCTTCGTTTTGGCTTGCCTACATGGATTTCATGAATGACATCCAACTACAAGCAATGTCTCAATCAAAATGTCTAAGCTTACTTACTTCCTAAGCATGTATAAAAGGAAGTAGTAATCTTCTTCAAAAACTATTTTCTTTTGATTTTTTCTTTCAACATACTTTTCTTTTCCATTCAGTAACAAAACTACAAAATACATATATAATTTTATAACTCATTTCAGAACCTTTCGTGGTGACAACCTAATTAATTCAAGTAAACTCATGCTTCACCATTAGAAATTTAAACAAACATGGCTACATGCTCAAATATGCAAGGGAATCAAAGAGGGACTTAAATATAGCTTAAGGCAAGACTATGCTACCCTTTTTCTAAAGCAAATCATCTAA
Source organism: Benincasa hispida (assembly GCF_009727055.1). Classification (NCBI taxonomy): domain Eukaryota; kingdom Viridiplantae; phylum Streptophyta; class Magnoliopsida; order Cucurbitales; family Cucurbitaceae; genus Benincasa; species Benincasa hispida. Next base: position 10,021,267 of record NC_052353.1, on the reverse strand, counting down.
CATGCAATTTAAAATAACTCACAAGCAATCATAGTTATCAACATACTTATAAAATTTCTCACACTAAAAGCGCATAAAATCATATTTATACTAAATAAAAAAAAATTACTCAAATTCCAACTACTCAACCTCTTAACTTCATTAACATGCATGATTCATATATTTCAAATTAGCGTGCATAGCAGGATTAAACCACATAAAGACACAGAAGAACGCAAGACTTTCCCCACCCCAAACTTAGAATGCAAAATAAAAGAACTAAAGTACAGAAGGAGTGAACGGTACTCGCCTGGAAAATGTGGTGGACCATGCATACCAGGCATGCGAACAAGAATTCTGTGTAAAAAGGGATCACGTACAAATTGAAACACTCGAGACACAAAAGAAAGGACTTGGCATAGTGTCTATCTACCTAATAAATAAAAAAACAATTAAAAAGCTTGAGTTGCCTCCCAAGAAGCACTAATTTGTCTATTAGCTAGACGAAGCTCACTAATTAAGCAGGATCTCAAGGTGTTTCACTACTCCATGCATTGAACCATCTGGAAACAAAAAATTCTACCCACACTGGCACTCACACAAATAATTAACAGTATTTAAATTACCAGTAATCCCATCATGTTTATTTTTCAACAAAACATCCTCATGACTATTTTTAACATATATAAAATTAGTTTTCACAGCTTAATTTTCTTATGAACAGAATTATTAAAAGAAGCTTTCCAAGGAGAATCAGGAGAGATATAAATAATATTATGTGCATCATGATCTTCAATATTTTCTACCCTAAAACACTAACTTACCTCGTCATGGGGTTTTAGGGACCTGTAAATATTGAATGATACCTTCTCATTGTTAACCTTCAAGGTCAACTTTTTGTCCTACACGTCAATATGGGCTCTAGCCATAGCTAGGAATGGTCTCCCCAAGATGATTGGTATTTCGGCATCCTCCTCCATATCGAGCACCACGAAGTCTACAGGAAAAATGAACTTTTCAACCTTGACCAACACGTCCTCCACAACACCAGGGATCGGTCAGCCAACTGTAGTGATATAGTGATCGGCTGCACCTCTCCAAGACCAAGTGTCCTGTACACTACAAAGGCATGAGTTTAATTGAAGCACCAAAAGCACATAATGCACGTTTAATCTCTAAACTACCAATTTTACCAGGAATAGTAAAAATCCCCAAATTTTGAAGTTTTTGGGTAGTTTCTTTTGCAATATTGTACTGCACTCCTCTGTCAGGCTCAAAGTTTCGTACTTCTCGAACTTCTTCTTCTTGATAGCACACCCTTCATAAATTTAACATAGTTAGCCATTTGTTCAAGAGTCTCAGTAAAAGGAATATTGATGTGCAATTTCTTAAAAATTTCTAAAAATTTTGAAAATTCAGTTTCCAAGTTTTTCTTTTTTAATCTTTGAGGGTAAGGAATATTAGAATGAATAACAAGGGTACGATCATAATACTTCCCTGAACTAGTCATTGTGGATACATCCTTCTCTTTCTCCTCAAACTTTTCTTCTTCTTTCTCTTTTTTAGCTATCTCTTTCTCGACATCAATTTTCTCAATCTCATCTTCAATAATTGGGTTCACCAAAGACTTGCCACTCCGAAGAGTCACCATCTTGCACTAGTCCTGTTGCTTACCTTTGAAGTTGCCAGATGACTCCCCTTTCTACATAACATTAAGAGTTGTGGCCATCTGCCCAATTTGAGTCTTAATGTACTGGATAGCCTTCCCATGACGATTTGTTGTGCTTTCTAGCTTAATCATTATGTTCCTCGACTCCTTAATAAATTCACCCAACATATCCTCTATATTAGGCTTTCCTTCACCATGTTGGCCAAATCCTAGAGGAACCTGCAAAATATTCCCTACGTTAGCATAAGAAAAATTTTCATGACAACGCAAACTTGGGTTATAATGAGTGAAAATTTTTTGGGAATGTTGAGCTTGATGTTCTTGTTGCCCTTGATACGGTGCATATAATTCACCTATTGCACGTAAGAGTATCCATCATTAGGTATGCACTGGCTGCCACTATCGATGCAATCAATCGTTGGTTACCTGAAACAACAAGTTTATTTAAAGTGTTAGTCAACGTAGTCATTTGAGCCCTTAGTATAGTTACCTTATCAAACTCATTTAATCCAGCCACTTTAATAGAATCATGCTCAGATGGCCAATTATAACTAGTTGTGACCATATCCTCCAACAGTGATTGAACAGCTTCAGTAGTCTTAGCAAAAATGGATCCATTTGCTGCAGCATGTAAGATGGATTTTGTTATACTAGACAATCCATTTTAAAACACTGGATTTGAAGCTAGTTAGGATATCCATGCTGGGGACACTTTCACAATAACTCTTTATAACGCTCCATAACTCAAACAACTGCTCATCCTCTCTCTATTTGAATGTTCCAATTTCCCTCCTTAATCTGCTCGTCTTTGATGGTGAAAAGAATTTGTTAAGAAAAGCTTGCGCCAATTCATCCCAAGTGGTGATGTTTTTCGACGTAAGAGATTCAAGCCAGTCCTTGACCTTATCCTGCAAAAGAAAACGAAAAATAAATGCAAGTAAATAACATTAGGAGTAACCCCATTTATTTTTACCGTGTTGCAAATCTTCAAAAAGAAGCGTATATGCCTATGGGGGTCCTCAAATGGAGTCCCTCGGAGTGCACAATCTCGCATCTGAATAAGTCCTGGCTTCAACTTAAAATTATTGACATCAAGAGGTGCATGTTTACTCCCAAGCTAGATTGCAGAAACAACTGGTTGAAAGTAGTCTTGAATCGTTCTGGGTACCGGTTGCACAACCATGGAATCAAACACGGGTCTTAAATTTCTCCTTAAGTTTCGTTTGAAAGTTCGTTCTATCTCTGGATCAACAAGAAAAAGTTCAAACCGACGATTATGTTGCATGCACTATAAAAATAAAAAAAAAAGAAAAAAAAAAAAAAGAAAAAGAAAAATTAGCAATAAAAAAATAAAAATAAAAATAAAATACATCCTAAATTAAAATCAATCTTATCGCCTTAATATTAGTCAAATAAAATAAGACTAACTCCCCAAAAACGACACCAAAAACTTGACACATGCAAGTGTGCGCGTCGAAGTAATAAAATCCAATGAACTAGGTATCATCCCCAGGGAATTAGATATTTAAATTAACTAGCTACCAGGCAATATTTTTTACTTTATTTAGGGAACCAAAATGAGATAGGGTTGAAAACATAAAATTAAAAAAAAAAAAAAACAAATAAAGGTTTAACTAGGGAATTACTTGGCTAAGATGTCCTAGGCTATTTAATCTCATTCAACATTGTTATGGAATCTAAATATTTTCTTTCAATTAAACCAATGCATTAATTTAGGCTTATAAGATCAATAATCCGAGTTTTCTCTTCCAAGCTCCATCATTTCTTATGTCTAAAAGTCAATTTTATTTCCACACAATTGAAAAACTAGCATTACATCTCTTCATTATTGATCTCTAACATCTTCCATCATTCTCATGCATATTCAAAAGTCCGTTTATCATGCTAGATTTGATCTAAAAATCTCTTTCCCAAGAAAATTAATAAACCCTAAATCAATCAATGGTGATCAAGCATTCAATTGGTTAAGCGCAAACATAAATGTCAATGCAATTTATTAATCGAAATAACTAAGAATCATCCATAAATAATTTAAAAATCGATCTAATCCTAGAACAACGAAATAGCTTAACCACTCATGTTCAGAATATAAACCTTAAACATGTTGAACAGAGAATAAAACAAAGAAAGTAAAGAGGAAGGAATTAGTTGTTGGTCAATTTGTTGTTGTAAAAGCATCAACCTCTCCTTCTTGATCCAACTTCACTCAATTCTTTGCTTAGGCTTTGAAAATCACTTTGAACGACAGTTTTTCAACCTCTGTGGAAAATCCTAAGTGATCCCAAGTCGGACCCCCCTTCTCAATCGATAAAGAACAAACTTTTGGAATGCGTTTTAGTCCCATGGTTAATGAATATTGATTAATTTAATTAAAGAGTTTAATTAATTAATCTTAGATCATTGAAACTTATAATCTGTAGGTCAATTAGATTCCCTGCTAGCTCACAACATGTTAACAAGAACCATAGTTTGAAAGAATAATTTGAAATTTTCAAATTAGCTTAAGGAAATATATATTAATTGTATATGACATAATTATTATAAAGTATAATATATATCAATACATTATAATATATAGCTCACTATAAATATAATTTACAATTAAAACTATATATTTTGGGAGAATGAATGTATTTGAATGAGATTGAAATATAAAATTAATATAAATATGATTTATATTAAAACTATAGGTTAAAAGTTAATATGAATGAGGTTCATATTAAAACTATAGGTTACGAGAGAAATGTACATTTGAATATGAATCAAATATTTAATTAAATATTATATATTTAATTGTTTATTATTTAATCTAATTTAGTAATAACCACTCCCATGAATAAAAAGAAGTGACGACTGGTGGAGAGGGAGTTACACCTCCCTCTCATGTCAAAACTATTCCTCTTGCATTTGCAGGAAGTTAGTTTTTTTCACACTCACAGGAAAAAATTCACTTATTTGCTTTTCCTCTCAAGAATAATTCAGAGAAGCGTTCTCTGGAAAATTCCCTCAATGCTCTCTTTATCTCCCTTTCAATAGCACTCGCACAATTGAGGTTCCTTGCCAGAGATATAGCAGGAAGATCTTTCGGAGGCGTCACTGCGTGGAAGAAGATTTTGCAATAGGATCAATTCATCAGGAGAAGATTTGAAGATAGTCTTCAAAGATAACTCTACTTAAATTTATGCTTATACTATAGTTTTATACAACATGTTCTGTATGTTATTTTTAATTATGTGTTATTTCATCTTCTAAACTAAAAAACAAAAGCGATAAACTGCTTCCGCTGTGGTATTCAATCCCTTTATTAGATTCATTGTGGAAAGAATATGGAAGGCCCTCTAAGGATGGAAAAGAGCGTTATTCTCAACTGGAAGCAAAGAGGTACTAATCAAGAGTTTTGGTCAAGCTATCCCAACCTATGGGATGCATATTTTCAAACTCCCTAAACAGCTTTGTGAGGTAATTACCAGAAACTTTTTTAGATTTTGGTAGGGTTTGAAAACTTGAAAAAAGAAAAATCCATCGGGTGAAATGAGCTAATCTTTCCCTTCCTAAAGCAATGGGGGTCTAAATTTTAAAGATTTTATGAGATTTAATCCGAATTTTGTGGCAAAACAAGTTTGGAGATTACTCTATTGTCTTGGTTCTTTGGTGGCCAGAGTGTTAAAGAGTTTGTATTTTGATAATTGTTGTATCTTGGATGCTAATATGGACAAAATACTTCTTCTCTCTGGAAAATCCTGAAGGATCCAATTAAGGGTCTTTGAGCGGAAGAGATGGATTGTCCCAATTCTTAAAATTTCACATAATATAATTTTACAGAAGACATAAACAAAAATATGCATTCATCCCAGAAAATTATAGCATGCACAAAACAATTAAAAGATAATTAAAATAGGGTTTGATCCCTTACCTTTGAAGAAACCAATCTTCAAATGAATCCCTCGATCTGAAGAACACCACCACAACGGTATTCTCTGGGTGAGAGTTCAGGAGGGTGTGGGGTTCTGGCTATTTTGGATTTATGAGAGGGATAGAGATTTCATGACGGTATTCTCTGTATTTTTCTTTTTGGTTTTATGCAAGAAGAAAAAGCCAAAAACTGATTCCTCACTTACATGATGTGGAGAGAAAAGAGGGGAGAGAGAATTACAACTCCCTCTCAAAAAAGAATTTTTAAAAAAAATAAATTAATTTAATAAAATAAATAAATTAATTTAATAGTTATTTTGACATATATTCATATGATAACTACCTTATCATATAATATATATTAAACTATATGTTATATCAAATATAACCTATAGTTTTAATATTGTATCATATACAATATAACCTATAGTTTCATTTCTCTCACAAATGGTTTTTTTTAATGTAAATCACATTTATATTAAATTTAACCATATGAGTCCAATTCATATAATTAATATTTGAATCATATTCAAACATTTATTTCCTCTCATTAATATTATAATGTCTCCAATACATTATAGTAATTATATCATATATAATTAATTCCTTCAACTTGTTTGAACAATTCAAATTAATCCAAAAAATGATTCTCATTAAATCCCGTTGAGCTACCGAGGGGACTTCATAGACCTGTAGCTTGAAGCTCCAATGATATGTGAATAATTAATTAAACTCTTTAATTAATTATTCACCATCCATTTAACTGTCAGACACAACACTAAAGACTGACAGTTGCACTCTTCGCACTACAGATATATTTCTATGTCCATTGGATATAATCAATCAACAGTACAACGACCCTTCACAAATTGCTCGCAAGTACAACTAGACCGAACTTACCATTTTGCCCCTATAGTTATATCTAACTCCTTAAGTACCACTAATCCCTCTAATGAATAATAAATTATAATCTAACTATGACCAAATGCCTCTCGGGCCAGGAGAGGGTGTGGTGCCACATTGTTCAAGCCCTGAAATCATTCTTTAAGGGAGCAATTTATCTACTTGCCTAACATTGGGGAATGAGTGAATTACTTCTTGTGTAGCTGTGTTCCCAGCTCCCCAATCAGACGAATTCCTAGAATGGTAGGCTTCTTTCATAGCTTCTTCCTTGCCTCTTCATCTTTCTTTGACATAGTCACATAGGATTAGGATCAACTAAGATACTTCATAGCTTCAACAAGCCCATATTCTTCCCCTTGGGGAAAGATTCGAGTTCCAATACAACCTTTTCTGATTCTGCTGGAGGGGGAGACCCCATATTATACCAGCATCTCTTTTGGTTCTTCGGTTTTAAATGGCCCTTTTCAGGTCAGCGATTTGACCATTCTCACCCATATAAATCAAAGGACCGCATTCATAGGCAGGAGTTCACAACTCACTCAAGATTCAGGTCAAGTTACCTATGGTCATCCTGGTGAAATGTAAGTCTCTATTATGAACGACGTTATATAATGAGACTAAACATTTCGTGGTATGGTTTTATACAAATTTCTTTGTATAGAATATCCCCACTCACATGTCTATACATGAATGATCAGGATCAAATCATTTGTAGCACTATACAACAATTGTAACATCTATAAAGCAGGTCATGCTCGTAGCGTCACCAGGATAAGGTATCCAACCTTATCCATCTACTATAGACCATTTAGGTTATCACTTAAACATGATTCACCCATATGTCTCTACATACATGTTTAAGCTACAAAATAACTTTGGATTTTAGTTTATTGGTTTTTGGTTAATGAAACTAATTTTGAAATAAAACATCATATATTTTATTACATAAATAAAATATTTGTACAATACAATTACAAACTATAGAACCTTACGAGATTTAAGGTATCAACCCTATGAGTAGCGGAACAAGACAATTCCAAATTACAATCATGAATCAACAAAACATTTACAGTCGACTTCAACACAAACGGTTATGCGAGTCATATAGAAAATACAGCATGTAAAATACAAAGGAACAGAGAGTAAAACTTTACGCATGTAGGCAGAAGCGTTGCCACGCTCCGATACACGATCGCAACACCACACGAACACAGCACGAACACTTCGCACTCATCCTCAAAGATATCCTCGATCACAATCTCCTCCGCAACACGAACGAACACTACGCTCGTCCTCATCGACACGAACGGCCTCTGGAAAACCTCAATGATGTTGAGTTGAGTCTAACACCACCAACAAGGCGACTTTGGTATTCTCGGTGTGAGAATCCAGAGGGTGGGCTCTGTTCGGACTTTGTATGAGGCAGATGAATAGAGGAAAGAACGATCGCGTACACGACTGGGCAAGTGGGAGATGGCTGAGACCTATCATATAGGTCAATGCCCAATCGTTTAGATAAAACTATGCGATCGTTTAGCAAAAGCTATGCGATCTTCTAGCTCTATCGTTTAGCTCGGTCTGTCGTCTACAGACTCTACACGATCGTTTACCTTGGGCCAGTGATCGTCTAGCAAAGCTATGCAATCATTTAGTAAACACTATACGATCGTTTAGCTCGCACCTGCACGATCGTTTAGCTCGCCCAACCATTGTTTAGTAAATCTGTATTTACTTGACGACCACCGTGAGTTTCTATACGCCGAAAGAAAACTCAAAATTCTTTTCAAACTTTTGTAAAACTTCTTTTTTCAAAATAGGAAACCACTTTCCTTTTAAACTCACGGTTACCATGATCTAATAACCACCCACTATTTTGGTTATATTAAAGAAAAAGTATTAATTATCCAATAATTAATATTATTATAAATATAAATGATAACCAACTTATCATACTATATTTATAACCTATAGTTTCATCTCATGAAACATATAAACCATAGTTCTTTTTCTATTCCATGGTACTTAATGTAAATCTCATTTACATCAATCCTCCACTAGATATATCTTATACATCATACCGATTATATCATATATAATCAAAATACATCTTGTCAATTTGAATATTTCAAATCAACACCAAGAACTGATCTTCAACAGAATCCAAGCTACCAAGGAGATCTCATGGACCTGTAGATCCGAAGCTCCAACGGTACGTGAATAACTGACTAAACTCTTTAGTCATGGGATCCACCGTCTGTTAACTGTCAGGCACTCCACTAAAGACCAACAGCTGAACTCTTCTCACTACAGATATATTATGTGTCCATTTTAACCAATTAGCAGTACGACAACCCTTCACAGATCGTTTGTAAGTACAGTTGGGCTAATAACCATTATGCCCCTGTAGTTACATCTGTCTCCTTAAGTACCATTGATCCCTCTAATGAACATAAATCATAGTCCTACTATGACCGAGTCTTCTCTTCCAAAGAGAAGCTGTGGCCACTATGTTCAAGCCCCAAAATCAGTTCTTAAGGGAACATTCTCTTTACTTATCCCTACTTTGGGAAAGGAGTGAATTCCATATTGTGGATTGAGTTCCCAGCTCCTAGATCAGATAAGTCCCCAAAAAGGTAGGCATGTTGAATTGGCAATCTGGCCACTCTCGCCCATACTAATCTGACCTGCCTCAAAGGCAGAAGTTCCCAAAACACTCAGGATTGAGGTCGTGTCACCTATGATCGTTTAGTTGAGATGCAAGTCTCTAGTATCAACGGTGTTATATACAGAGTCTAGTTATCTCGTGGTCCAGGTCTTATACAAACTCTTTGTATAGGACATCCCCGCTTCATGTCTCCACGTGAATGGTCAGGATCTACCATCTGTAGTAGTTTACAACACTTGCAAACCTCTACAAAGCGGGTCGTATCCGTAGTGTCACTAGGATCAGGTATCCCACCTTAATCTTTATACTACAGACCGATTTAGGTTATCACTTAAGACATGATCTACTTGTATATCACATATACATGATTAAGTTCACATAAGATAACCAAGGAGCTTTGTTTATTGGATATGAGTAAATGCCAGAATTAAATAACACTTATTTTATTCATTGAACAATGTGCATCTTTACAAAACAATGAGACTCAGGGAGAATTAGGACACCAATCCAAACACTAATGATCAAGGTTGTGCTCCAATTCATCGAGTGCTAACCCAATAGAGAAGATCTGAAGAAGAGTTTGGAGCTTAAATATCCTCTCAAATATCAAACATTTTATTTGGGGGGCCCTGAAAAACAATATTCCTACAAATCTCACCCTATTGAAGAATGGAATTGAAGTTTTTCCTTCATGTTCTGTTTGTAGGTTGGCTACTGAGAACGTAGATCATGTTCTTTTCTCCTATAAAAGAGAAAAATTAATTTGGCCGTTAGTCCTGGATAATAATCTACTTATGGAGAATTTTTATGGGGCTTTAATTTATTGATAAGTGGATTGCTCTAGATTAATCTTGTGATATGAGGAAATTGAAGATAATTGTAATTACTTGTTGGGCATTGTGGAATGATCAAAATAATTGCAATAAGGGGAAGGAGATTGTTCCTCATACTATTCATTGTAGCTGGATACATTCTTAATATGATGAAATGGGTGCATTTCTAATAGTTCCCCTTCTAAGGTAGCTGGGAAGAGTGTTGTCAATCGTTTAGAGCTAAAAAATTGATTGCCCCTTCCATCAAGGTTTTTAAAATTAAATACTGATGCTTCTTGGATTTCCTGAAACACACCTGAATTGTGCATATTTGCTCTGGATTTAGAATAATTTTTATACGATTTTATTAAATATGATATTGTTTGTTAGTGATTTCTAGGGGTTGTGTTCAAGATCAAGAGTCAAAGTCAAAATGAGCTAAAAATGATCTATATATGCCCAAAGAAGTAAAACTGAACCAAACATCAAAAGGAAGGGAAGAAAAGAGGAGGAAAAACATCAAGGAGCTAAAAACAAGGAAGCATCATGGTGCTCCACGATGACATTCACATAATAGACATGTTGCACGAAGAAGGGCCTCATCGTCGCAGCGTAGCGATAGAGTACCAAGCATTGCGACATCATTGATATTTTAGGGGAAAAAATTCTGTTTTGAAAAATTTCTTCTATAAATGTTCTAGGGTTTTTGGCTACCGAATGAAGATATTAGACCACAAAATTTCAAAGCCTTAAAGAGTGTTTCAGCCTAACAATAGAGGAAAAAATTGGGAGGTTTGCTTAGATGTCATCTGAGATCCTGAGGTGCGCATAAAGGCGAGATTGACAAAATTCAACAGCAAAGATTGTTTTGAGAGTAGTTTTTCCTCTTCTCCTTATTTTCTTTAATTTTTTCATGGTTGTTGCAATGTATGAGAATATCTTTATAGCATCGATGAGTGGCTAAATATTATAGTTCTAGGGTGTTGAAGAACTTATTTATGGATTTAAGTTAATACATATTATTTTCTACGGATGTTATGTTATTGAATATTTTCCAATATTATTGTGCTTAATATATTGATTGTGTAAACCCTAGACCCTATTTTACTATGTAAGTATGTTTAAGTTTGTGTTGATGTATGGTTAATTCTATTGTATGTATGTATGTTGTTTGTAAAATGGGACTTAGAAGTTCAAAGGAAATTATTCTAAGTATAGGAAGAAAGTATAGAGTGTGAAGTTGGTCTTGCTATGCTATGCATCCAAGGTTACAAAAGGGAAAATGGCTAAGTGTGAATCTTGCCTTAAGGGCCATGAACAACTTAGTGAAGGCTAAGGCATGTAGGATGCGTGCAATCAAACTTTTCTAAGAAAACGCAAGAGAGACGCCGAGGCAAGGGCTAGGTGGGTTGCAAGGCGCAAGATATGTGTTGGCTTTGAGGGGCATTGAAGAGTGTCGTAGAGGCTTTGAGGGACATTGGTAAGTGACGAGTGTCAACGTAAGGGTTTAAGCCGTGATGATAGGAGACAAAGGTTGAAGACGCGTTGGCCGAAAGAGGGATCTATGTGATGAGAACCAGCCTATGTGATGGTATTTCAACCTATGCATTGGGGTGAGATGGAAGAGTTTAGCTTAATTACTAAGCTTAATGGGCCAAGTGTCGTGTTTAGATGCTTAAGTATGCTTAGTGTCTTAGTTGTCACTGTATTAAGCCATCTGCCTATGCTTACCTTAGTATAAAAGGGAAGTCAAGTAGAAGAAGGTTAGTTTGGCATTTTCATTCGTGCTAAGAGAGGAAAGTTACTGCCAATCTGAGGTGAGATTAGTGCTGAAGACGAGTAGGGGCTGCTAAGAGGAATTTCTCAAGAATTTGAGTTGAAGCTTAAAGATTAGAGCTTTGAGAGATGTTGGTATGCGATAAGTGCTAACGCAAGAGTTTAAACCGTGAGGATAGAAGACAAGGGTTGAAGATGCGTTGGCCGAAATAGAGGCCTATAAGATGAGTACCAGCCTATGCGATGGTATTTCAACCTATGCGTTGGGGTGAGATGGAAGAGTTTAACTTAATTATCGATTTTGATGGACCATGTGTCGTGTTTAGATGCCTTAAGTATGCTTAGTGGCTTAGTTGTCACCATATTAAGCCATCTGCCCATGCTTGCCTTAGTATAAAAGGGAAGTCATGTAGGAGAAGGTTAGTTTGGCATTTTCATTAGTTCTAAAGGAGAAAAGTTACTGCCAATTTGAGGTGAGATTAGTGCTGAAGATGAGTTGGGGTTGCTAGGAGGATTTTCTCAAGAGTTCGAGTTGAAGCTTGAAGATTTTCCTAAGTGTTCCAAGCTTTCAGATTTCTCGGGTAGGTGAAGAAGATTGGTAAAGTTTGAGCTTGATAGAAGGAATTAGGGGCTCAAATTTTAAGGTAAGGAAGTTAAGTTGTTTATGGGCAAGTTTTTGGAGGGAAATTCTATGAAATAATGTTTGAAATTTAAGTTATTAAGGCTAGAAGTTGAATCTAGAAATTTAATGTTTGAACAAGCAGACAGCTGCATCTGAGGGTTAAGCACGCAGCTGATGAGTGAGGTTGTATGCAATTAAGTGCGAGTGCGGGCTGTGGTACGTGCACGTAAGATGAGCGCAAGGTTGTGAAGGAAGGAAGACAACGGTCGAACGCATTAAGGAGAGCGTTAGCAAGCGCTTAATGCATAAGCACCATGGGCATGTCCTAGAGCCTAAGCGAGCATTATGAGCGCATTGCCATTTACGAGTTTCGCGCAAGGTAAGTTGTCTAATTTCATGTTGCAATGAAGTATGCTATGCAATGAAGTAAGTGATACGATGAAGTATTGTATGTGATAAAAGTGATGAAGGTTGTCTAAGGGTGATGTTAAACTCAAGAATGTAAGTCAAGCTCAAGGGAGCTAGTAGTTTAACCAATGTTATTTACTGTTGTTATAAGGCAAACGCAAATAGGAGAAACCTATCATCCTTTGAGGAAGTAGCCTAAGCTAGTGAGTGACAAAGTTTATGAATGTTTTCTTTTATGTATTTTCAACGCATGATTTACTATTGAGCTAGTTTTCAAGATGTTTTCCCAACGATGTACCATGCATGAGCTTTTAGACTTGCGATGATTTTTCTTAAACACTACTTCAATGCATGTCCTAGTATGATGGTCAATGAGTGGACGCATAATTCAAACCTTTCTTGAACATTGAAATTTATGAAGCATGCATTAACTAGCATTCCTTAACTTATGATAGTCTTTCATGATGAATACATTTGAGACTTGTTTTACTGGAATGCTTAATGTTTTAAAGGCTGAGTTTCTTTTACAAAAAAAAAGTGTGATGATGTTACCATGAGGAAACCCAATACTGAAGGTATCTGGGTTCCCTGATACCTAAGGTATGACGATGTTCAAGATATTACCACGTGCATATAGGTACTATACTATTGATGCTGAATGTATCAAGATTAATCTACATCAACTAAGGATTGACATTGAGGGATTAAGCAAAAGGGTTCTCTCTCAACTAAGGTTTATTAAAGAGGATTTCCAATGAAATATTGATGTTTGAGTCCCAAGGTTTGAATATTTTACATGTTTTCATATATATAAGTATAATTGTTTTAAAACCTGATGATTTACTAATACTCAATAGTATGTTTTAAGTAGTCACTCACTGAGTGCATAGCTTACTCTTTCCAATGTTACTTTGCATAGCTTACTCTTTCCAATGTTACTTTGTTCCAGGTAATGGTCAACATCCTAGAAGATAATTGTTCTGCTAGTCTGCCACTTAGTATTTAAGGATTGAAGTGAAGCTAACTTAGGTTGCTAAGTTGTCTAGTTAATAATAGTCATTCATATACATATAGGGACCTAGTCTAGTTTTGAGATAGGAACATAGTCTGTAGTAGAACATGTTACTATTTACACTTATGAGCTTGGCATCTATTAAATTTGTTTTGATTAGTATGCTTTTGAGGAAATAAATGTTGTAATCGCTTATCAGGTGCTGAAGTTTCTGTTGACCAGATAGAGGGAAAAGGATGGGCAGTTGGTGTCATAAGAGGGTTGACATCAACTATCTTAATCTACTCCTAGGATACAAGGGTTTCTAGGAAGGGGTGTGATAGATTTATCCTCAATGCATGTTAAATTAAATGTTCAATTGGATATGTTGCATGTTTAATTGAATCTCTAATATTGGAACGTTATCAAATTATCATCAAAATAGTTAGGTTGTTAATGAAAGTTGACAATGATTATTCCTAATGTCATGCTTATTAATTGACTTCAAGGGATTAGTAATCAATTATGTTTGCATGAGACGAGATTGTTATTGAAAAGTAATAATCCAAAAAATAGTTTTTAAACTAAAACAAATCATTAACATTAATAATCCATAAGAACCTTTACATGACTTAATGAAGTAATTAAGGAAATTAATACTCTGGAATACTTTTGTCTCTTGATTTTCAAAAAGTTTCTTTACTATGTTTTTGTTTAGTTTCAAAATTAAAAATAAAATCATTATAAGTCCAAATCTTAGATAAAATCAAAATAATTCCGGAATAGCTATGCATAATTAGGACATTTAATCTCCAAAGAATGATACTTGATCTCTTGATCGTTTTACTATACTATAACTTGATAAGTGCACTTGCGTTAAATTAAGTATTTGGCCATCAGCTCCTCCCCTTCTTTAACTAGCATAGTATTTCAATTCGAAATGAGTTTGGATCTGAAGTTTAAATCTCTACTGTTCAATTGCAAATTGATTGTCCGACCCTCTTCGCTGAAGTTTTGGCGATTAAAGAGGGCCTTTTGTTGGCGTTGGTTTTAGCTTGTCATCATCTGATGGTGGAATCCAATTGCCTCCAAGCAATAAATCTAATATTAAGAAAGAAGGATGTTGAGAATGAAATTCGTTGTTGGATTGAAGAGATTGCCTCATTGGTGCATAGTTTTGGTGATTCCTTTTGTTGTTCCTTCGTATAGCTTCGAAGGAGTTTAATTTTTTTCTTGACTTTTGAGGCTTTAATAATATGGGGTATTTCTTTAAAAAAAACGAAAGAAAGAAACAAAAAAATTGCTCATAGATATAAATAACTGGGTAAATATAAATTTATACCTATAAACTTTAGGGGTTGTATCAAATGAAACCCTAAACTAATAATTATATCGAAATTAAAACCTTAAATTTTCGTAAGCGTAAGAATTTATACCCTCCTCCAAATTTTGTACAATCAATATCGTTTGAAACTAATAATTTGAGTCAAACAAACTCATTAATTTTCATAAATCAATTATTTTAAACTCTCCATTACGATTACCTTTGAAAATATTTTATGCATTAGTTCTCAAATATGTGCAGACTTCTTCAATTGTTGGTTTTACAAAAATGGATGAGTAAATGCATGAACAATTCTCACAGAAAATTTTAACTAAGAGTCTAAATTGATTCATTTATACAAGTCTGTGGGTTTAATTGATACAATTATAAGTTTCGCACGAGATTTTGCTAAATGAAATGTAATGGGAGGGTGTAAATTGATACACTCATAAAAATTTATTACTTAAATTGATACAATTATAAGTCTAAGGTTTAGGGGCATAAATTGATATTCTCCCTAATTTTTTTTTTTTGAAAAAAAAGTGAACAAAAAATTAACAGTAAGGATAATTTAAGATTTATTGAAAATACTAAGATTAAAATTAGAAACTTAGAAGTATGTAGACAAAAATTGAACAACTCTCAAAGTACGATGACCAAAATAGTATTTTGACCGAATTATTATTATTATTATTTAATCAACTTTGATAAAAACGACTTTGATGGATTAAAATTAAGATTTATTGAAAATATAAGGACTAAAATGGGAGATTTAAAAGCATAATACTATTGAACAACTCTTATGGTGACTAAACTGGTATTTCAACAAAATTATTATTATTATTTAACCAATTTTGATAAAATATAACTTTAATCGACTATATTTAAGATATATTGAAAGTACAGGGATTAAAATTGAATATTTGAAATTATAAATAATAAATAGAACAAACTTTGAACTACATTCATGAAAATAATATTTTAAACTATATAAATAGAAAGTAATATTTAAACAATATATAAATAACCATTTTTCAAAAAACTCATTTTGAAAAATTATTTTGAATGGTTGTCAAACACTCAAATTTTTTCCAAAATGACTTATTTTTTAAATATTAAACTCTAAAAATTGTATTCTAAAGACATCCTATGATGGGGGAATCGAACCTCAAATCACAAGGTTGATAGCATGAACATTATGCCAGTTGAACTATGCTCTTGTTGGCAAAAACATAGAGAAAAATAGAAAAGAAAGATATTTAGATTATGTTGGTAGATTATCACGTATCAATCTTATTAAAATAATCGTTTCTGTATTTCAAATAGTAGAAAAGTTGATTTTATTAAAACAAAAACATGTTTTAGGGAGAAAAATGTTATATTACAAATTTTTAGTCCCTAAAATTTGAGATTTTGTGTCTATTTGATTTAAGAACTTTTAAATTTATAAATTGATTCTTAAACTTTTTTATTTTTTTCTAAGAAAAATTCCTATGTCTAATATATTAAAGATAAAATTGAAAATTTAGGGTTTCCATTAGATGTAAAATTCAAATTTATATCGAATACAACTATTAGAGTCGTTTGGTTTAAGGTTTTATAGATGTGTGGGAATAAAGTATATATAGGAATAGAATATGTGGGAATAAGATGCGTAGGAATTAAATATCACTATATTTGGTTATGTAAGAGAATGGGAATAGAATGTTTGAGAATATGTTATATTATAAAATTAATTAAAATTAATTTTAATATTTAATTTTTTTGTTAATTTATTTTATTATATTAAGTGATTAAATTAATTTTAAGCCATCAAAATTTAATTAAATTTACCCACTCACACTTCAGTTAATATATTTGTTATCAATTAATTTTTTTATATTGCACATTTATATTATTGATTTTTTATTTAAAAAATATTGGTTATGAACTTTTATATATATATATATATATATATATTGTAGTTTTGTTAATTGAAAAGTTAACTAGCTAACTGTTTGATGTCAATTATAAGTCTTATGTATATACAAAAGAAGTTGATATAAATTAATTGATTTTAAATTATCAAATGATGTTTTAAATTTAAAAACTATAATTATGGATTAAAACTAGAAGTACAAGTATACAAGTTTTTTTTTTTTTTAATTGAAAAAATTAACTCATTTTTATTATTAGTTAATTAATTAATATTTTTTTAAAAGATTAATTAATAATTCTAATAGGGGTTGAGAATTTGAATTACAGACTTTATGTTTTTTAATACATCTATATATCAATTAAAAAAAGTTGAACTAGGCTTTTTTGACTTGCAAATTACGGATTTGACAAGATAGTATTTAATAAAATGGTTGTTGAAAAAGATTTAATCACATCTTTATCCTAAGATTAATTGGATAGAGTATTTATGTTATTGATTTTATTTCCAAGTCTCTTTATAATTGATTAGTATTTACAAAATTGAATATTCTAGATAAGATCATAATGATATTGTTTTTCAAAAGTTACGTAAATGTTTTTTGTTTAACAATTTATGGTGAGAATGCCAATATTTGGATAAAGTAGATATAGAAAGGAGAATAATTCATCTAGATATAAAGAATGCTAAAAAGTTCATTTTCCTAATATTCTTTCTTTTTTCTTTACCAATAAAAGTAGGTAAAAATGACATCTTATTTATTATTTATACCATCTACTCTAAATTTTATATTAATGCTAATTAAAACTTGAATAAGTTTTATTTTCATCCATAATTTTTTTAAATTTAATCTATTTTAGTTTATATATTTGAAAAAATTGTCCGCTTAAGTATTTTCCTTAAAAATAAATTCATTTTAATCCTTTACAATCATTTGTATAGCACTTAAGATCTATTTTTGTGGGTGTTAAACATGAAAATAGCTTGGAACGTTTGGAACCTAAAATAAGATAAGTTCTAAAAATTTAGACTAATTTAGACATTTAAATCTAAAATTATTTTTTTAATACACAACGGCATGAGATTGAACCTTTCGACTTCTAGAGACAAAGGACATGCCAATACTATTGAGCTAAGCTCCCTTTGGCATTTAAACTTAGATCTTACTTATTGAATCGTCTATTTAAAGTTAATTTGGTAAATTGTTAGTGATATTAACCTTTTTTTTTTTTAGAATTATAGTAGTGTTAACCCTTTTTAGTTCAACAATGATGGTACTAAATTAGGGGTGTTCAAATAACCCAACAATCCGAACAATCCGACTATCCAACCCAAAATGTATGGGTTGAATTGGGTTAGTTTTGTTCTTGGATTGGGTTGGATTGAATTTTTCTATTTTTATTGGGTTGTGTTGGGTTATGGGTTGGCTAAAAAAAATCTGGGTTGATCCAATCCAACCCGAATTATATATATATATATACTCCTCTTTGTTTAAAGTTTGATTTCTTTGTATTGATTAATTTTTTAATTTTTAATATTTTCTTTTAAAATTATTATGATATTTGTCTTTGTTTTTTTGTATTTAGCATATTAATTTTATGAGATTTTAGTTATTAGTCATGTGTTGTATATAAATTTACATATTTTTTAATTAAAAATAAAAAAAATAAGTTATAAACTGACAATCCAACTCATCTCAACCTAAATTTCAAGGGTTGGGTTGGAAACTTTATTTAGGTTATTTGAGTTACCAATCAAACAAATCCAAATTTTCGAGTTGGTCCAAAAAATACTTTCAATCCAATCCATGTACACCCCTAGATTAAATATTGTAACCATAAATCTTTAGAACAACAATTTTTAATGAAAGAGGGAATAAAAAAGGAGTAATGAATGTGCTTCTCATGGGGGAAAACATGAACCAATTGTTTATCATCTCCATTCAATAGTTTCAGGGGACAAATATGACAGCTTGAGAGCATAGACTCGTGTGGTGATTAAGACGTACAACACAACTCTAACCTCTTTGTCCTTTAACAATGTATATTTTATCAATCATATAACTCACTTGGTACAAAGATTTTTTATGTGTTCAATAAGCCGATTTGTAGAGAATCTGAAAACAAAAATTTGAAACCAATTACTCAAATGAAAATAGAATTGTATTTTATATTTTAAGATATGTGTTTCATAACAGAATTTAGAAATTGAATTCTAATCTGAACAATTGTAAACTAGTTATATTTACCTGCTAAATGCTGGTTGACAAAATTTATTGTTAATTTATTTATAAATATGTGTTATGTTAAAAAAAATTGTATAATTATTCTTTTCAAATTTTGGTTCCTATGGTTTGGAATAAATTAAAATTTAAGTTTTATGGTTTATAGTTATACTCCTATAATTTGATAAAAGCATCATAATAAATAGTTCCTATGTTAGGGGCGGTTTAAGAGGATTTAACAAACCATATGCTATCAAACCATATGAACTAAACTCTAAATTTTAAAATCACTTTTAATTTTATCCAAACCATAGGGATCGAACTTAGAATTTAACCTAATTTAATATATAATACATTATACAATATATACTTTAATTAAAAAAAAATTGAATTGAGTTTATAACATGACATATTATATTTCTAAATGTTTTTATCTTTATTTAATATAATTCTGCATTTTAAATTTTAAAATTCAAATTCTGGATATAAAGAAAATATAATAATGAAATGTTGTTTTTAGAATTTGCATTGTTTGGATCATATAATCTAAAGGTAGCTTTCTAAAATAGAATTTGGATTGTCTGCCAAACATATATTCGTTGAACCTGGCAAATCTGAAAATATAAAACTGAATCGGGATTATAAACCAAACAAGCTTTTGAATATTTATAATTGTTGTATAAGGGTAGAATGTAGCTCCTTGCAAAAAAAAAAAAAAAAAAAAAAAAAAAAAAAAAAAAAAAAACTTCCCAAAATGTTATTTTCTTTGAATATATATTTGTACTTTCTAGTTGTTTATGAAATTTATCTATCATGTTAGATATCAAAGTGTCAAAATGTTTGGGTTTGGAATTTTGGGTGCAATAATAAGGAATTCAAAACTCATTGGTGTTTATTTTTCTATGTGACGGGAATTAAATTTGAATGATTATCAAAATGCTCTTTATAATTTTAATTTATTTTTTGATGTCGTATAATAGTAATTAGTATTTTCGTTAATCTTTATAATTGATAGAATTTTTTTTAAAAAAAAATCTTCAATTGTGTATAATATATAAACTTTTCTGTTTTAGAAAATAACAATAATTTTTTCTTGCAATAGAGCAAAAAATACTTAGCATGTTTGGTTTTGGTCATAATGTGAAAGTTGGAGTGAGAGTGAGATCAAACATGAGCGAGAGCAAAATCAAGCATAAGTGAGAGCGAGAAGAAGATCAACTAGAGAAGAATTGATTGATGAAATCGTAGATCAATTGGAACTCAATTTTGAGATTGGAAGGCCTCCAAAAAGATAATAATACTAAATAATAATAATAATCTCGCTCTGCAATCTTAAACTAAAGTAAGAAATATCCAATGTGTTTGGTTTCGGTTACAGAACAAGAGTTGGAACAAGAGTGAGAACAAGATCAAGTATGAACGAGAACAGTATGGAGAGTGAGAAAAAAATTGATTGGATCCACGTAATTTTGATCTTGTAAAGACCGAGAGAAGGATAAACTATGTAAAAAAAATCCTAGTGGATCCACGTAATTCACGATCATAATCGAATTACTACCTCAAATTGGAGCAATTGTGGGATTAGAGGCAATTGGAAAACGTAGGCTCCATTGATCCTTTCCATTTACAGGGTTCGATAAATAATTATAAAAGTAATCTGATCGTTCTCACTTGTCTAAATTAAGTTGAAATCATTGGAATTGCGGATTGGTAAACGGGCATTAGTTAATTTTTAGTAATTTATTTTAGAAAAATTGATACATAAAAAAGCTTTCATTTTTTTAAATAAATCTTTGATAAATATTTCAAGATTCATTCGGTATATTTTGTCAATACTTTTGCAATGATTTATTATAATCTATAAATTATTTTACCAATTAATTTAAATTATATTTATATAAATGTTACATTACAATTTTAGTCTATCAATCTTCAAATTAGTGTCTACTAGATCTCTAAACTTTTGATTATGTTCATAATGATTCATTCCGTTATTAATTAACACTGTAAGAATTATTAATTAAGTTATATATTGGTAAACTAATTCCTCAATTGTAATATAAAAAAAAAAAAAAAAAGGTTTGTTTCCTTGTAATTTCTATATTTTATTATTCATATTTTATGCACAATTTTAGAATCTTGTAGAGAAATTACTAAAGATTAAATTGTGTGATAATAATGTTGGCCTTCAATAAAATTGAGAGGAATTATATTAATTTTTAAAATTTAAAAAAAAAAACCCCAAACTAAGGTAAAAATGAAAAGATAATAATCCAACTTTCAACTTGACATTATTTTTTAAAACCTTTTTTTTATAAGCTTTACTTGAAAGAATCATTAAAAGAAAAAAAAAGTTGGATGATTATGATAGTCTAGATATTTGAGCCTCTAGACTTTTAGTTGATAACGTATATATTCATAAAATGAATTTCACTCTCATTATTATTTATTTGAGAATTAAAATATATATTTATTAAATTATATAAAATATCTATGAAGTTCGTACTTTATGAAATATCCTAAACTTTTAAAATTTTCATAAATACCCTCAAACTTAAGGAAAAAAAAACTTCAAAAAGTATCCTTATCAGTAGCTTTTTTTTTTCCAAAAAAAGTTCCTAAGATTTCAAAATTAAATTTTATGAACAAAATTTTTTTTAAAACTAATCTTGAAAATACCGTTGAACTTTTCAAAGTTACATAAAAAATTTAATCTTAAAAAAGGAAAATTAAAAAGATATCTTTAACATTAGTATATAAATGAAAATTTTTATATACACCAAATTCATCCTCACCTCCGATTGTATCGTTTTTTTTTTTTTTTTTGTGATAATATATAGAATAGAGAGATTGAATCTCTGATCTTAAAGTTATGATACATACTTGTTATCCGTTAAACTATGCTATTTCATTATCCTTTATTATTTTATTTTGATTGTGTATGGTAATGACACGTGGCAATTGAAGGTTAAATCACAATTCATATCGCCGTATAAGACTTAAAGTCTAAAAGTTGGAGAGATGAGTGTGAATAGAAAAGAAAAACTAAAAAGAGAATAAAAGTTAAAAGTAAGAAAACAAAAAGTGGGCCTATAATTCTTTCCAAAAATGTGTATATAAGTGAATGAAGGGGCTATTTAAATATAAAAAAATATTTAAAAATATTTATACTTTATAGCAAAGAGTTCCAAAACTACAAAATATTTTTGGAACTTTTTACTATAAAATGTAAATATTTTTGGAATTTTTCTATTTAGAAAAATTTTCCATGAATTTATGAGTTTAATCCCTCAACTTATTTAAATAATATTTAATAGGTCATAAATTTTCAAGGTTATATTTATTTGGTTCATCAACTTTAAGTTAATGAAATCAAATTTTTAATTAGATTAAATTAAACTAATTTTTAACGTATTGGTTATTTTTCTTAAAAAACTAAACTTATCATCAATGTTTAAAGTATCAATGTCGATGAAAATATCAAGACATAAATTTATATCGATGAAATATAGACAAAATTTTGATATCGATAGATATTTATGAAAAAATTATAATAACAAATTCAAAAAATAAATTAACATTTTATTCTTTTTAAATAAGTTAAAAGTGGTTATTATTTATATTATACACCTATTGGTAACATTATGTTGCTTATTTTATTTTATTTTTATTTTTATTTTTTATGTTTCATGAATTTTTATAACGTAATGAAAACACTAATTCATTTCTTATATCAATGTCAAATCTATGTTGAAATATTGATAAAAATATCACATGTTAAGGAACACTAATTTCATACTTGTCACGGATATATTAAATACAAAATAATAACTTTTAAAAACATATTAGATACATTTTAAATGCACTTTAAAATTTATGAACTAAACTTATAATTTAACTATTTATACATGTATGTGGGTATATATACATGGAAATAAGACCAATACTTTTATTGAAAATTTATAATTTTACTTGAATTTAAGTCTTAAGCTTTTTATTTTGGTTCTTTTAACTTTTATATCTGTTCTATCAAATGCTTTAGAATATTTATTTTAATCCTAAAAGAATAAGAAAAATAGATTTTTTCTTCTTTTTTTGAAAAGCGAATTTATAAAAGTCCACCTCAAAGGGGAAAGAAAACAAGTCATCGATACTTACATCCAAATTCCAATATGGGAAACCTGAAGACCAACAACGTTCAATGTCTTCTAAGTTGGAAGAATAAAAAAAGCCAAAAAATTTCGAACCCAACAGCATACTGAGCAACTTTGTTACATATATAAGGATAATACGAGAAGGAAATAAGACCCAACCTACTCGGCAAAGCTTAAATTTTCTCAACTGCTTCCTTTACCTCAATAAAATTAACCAAGCAGTAATTTATCAAATTCTCCCTAGCATCAGATTCAACCAAGATAGAAAGGAGTGAGAGGCATATCAGAAGAAGAAAAAAAGTAAGCTCATCGATAATTGCTTGAGCTTTGAGAAGCTTGATGTGCCATTCATGTAGAGTCTTCCTAAAGCCCACTCCTTTTAGAGATCCAAAGGAGTCACGCACCACCCAACCCACTCCTCCGCAACATTTTTAATTGTTCCAAGAAAAAGTATTGACATTCATTTTCCACCCGTTTTTTTGAGGGGGGAATCACGAAGCATGTGATAAAAGTTAGGCATCTGCCTGCAACAGCCTCTACGACACTTTTGATCCTTTCTTTCTTTCTTTTTTTTAAATATAATAAAATGAACCAATTTATTTATAAATATAGAAAAATGTCATTTTCTATCAATAATAGACAGTAACTTTTGAAGGAGAAATTTTGAAGTATAATAATACATTTTGAAAATTTCAAGATTAAAACAATATTTTAATTAACATAAGAAGAAACCATTTCCTCAAAAGTTATATATCACATTAAAAAAAGAGTAAAAAGGTAAAAAAAAAATGGGTATACAAAGTACTTCCTGGCGTTATAGATGAGTTTAAATTAGGTCACCTTTATCAATTTGTAATAAAAATTGATATAATCATAATGAAATTTCATTGATAGATAATCGTAATGGGCTACAATAGAAAATGTGATTGAATTGCATTTGATCACGTTTATTTAGAATTATGAACCTGTCAATTTACCATTACCGTTATCATTATCGTAACAATAACTATAACTAATAGATTTTGTGGTTCTCATGTTGCAGCAGTACCATAACCGTAATAATAACCAAAATGGTAATAGTAATGGTAAAGTAATTTTAAAACGCAATAAAATTGGTTAGCCTTGGGTTCTTAAATGGATGATAATTTTTTATTACAAATTCAAAAGTGGGCCCAGATATGAGTATGGATACGAAATACAAGTAAACAATACCACATAATTAAATGGGATCTACTTTTCAGATTATCATTAATTTATTACGTTTCATCGGAGATGTGGCCTTGTATCATTAGAATTGATGTAGTAACTAATTGTTAAAAATTAATAAGTAATACATAATATTATTTATAATTCAATTTCAACCATATAAAAAGATAAAAATCATCATTATCACTCATTTAAGCAAAAAAAGATATCACATCATTTACAACATAGGTAATAAAATCAATTTTATGCATGTTTGGAAAGTGATTTCAAGATAGTTAAAATCACTTTTGTTAAGTTCAAAATCACTTTGAAACACACGTTTAATTATTCAAAATCAATTAAATATCCATATCTATACTTTAAACACGATTTTAGTTACTATTAAACTTGATTATAAATGGTTAAAAATATTTTGGGAGTGATTTTAGAAAATGACGAAAATTATTTTAATTGCTTCAAAATCACTCCAAATATATCTTCCTACGTAAATTTAACATAAATGATATTTTAAAACAGTGTCATGCATACCTTCAAGTGTTTTTGCATCTATTGCCATGTGAATTTTTATTAATCATTTTAACGAATAAAAAGGTAAAATTGAAAATTTAAAGTCTACGAGAGCATAATTGGAACGTATATTTTGTATAATTTAACTAAAATAAAATTTATATTTATGGGGAAATACGCTTTTGGGACTGAAGTTTGACTTAAGTTATATTTGGGTATTTGAGTTTTAATATACAATATCTTAGACCTCATTTGGTAACTATTTAGTTTTGATTTTTTTTTTTTAAAATTAAGTCTATAGACACTACTTTTATCTTTAAATTTCTTAATTTGTTATCTATATTGATGATTTAAAAAACTAAGTCAAATTTTAAAAACTAAAAAAAGTAGTTTTTAAAAACTTGTTATTGTTTTTGAAATTTGTGAAGAATTTAACCATTGTACTTAAGAAAGATGCAAACTATTGCAAGAAATGGGGAGGAAATAAGTTTAATTTTAAAAAAATAAAAAACGAAATAGTTACCAAACGAGGCCTTAGCTCATGAGTTTTGAAATAATTTTGTTTTTGGTTCCCAATGTTAACATTTCTTTATCCTTACGGTAACTTTTGAATATATAGGGCTGTTTGGACACGGTTTTTATTATTTTCAAACTGGTGTAGCTTAAGTGTATGTTTGAGAGTGATTTTAAAATTGTCAAAATCACTTTTATCGTTTTTAAAATCACTCGAAAATACACTTTTAATCACTCAAAGTTTAAACATATGAGGAGGTATCTACTGTACGTTAACAATGTTACAGACAAAATTACAACATTCCACACAATAATGATCAAAAATAAAAAGTATATAAAAGAACACCAAAGATTGGTAACCCAGTTCGGTGTAAACTATCTATGCTTGAGGGGCAGTGTGCCTAGGAAAGATAGCTTCACTAATATCAATGATAAACAATTACAACATAGTACTTATTTGTAATAGTTATACAATTATAATAACTCCCGAACAACTCGATCACTCAACCATTCACTTAGGTTTCGCCTAGGTTTAAGACTCCCTCTCGTGGTAACTCAAGCTCCTTTTAAGTTATGGTATTAGTGAAGAATGTCTTAGACTCTCCCTAAGACCGAGACTTTCTCTTTGCAAAACTCAAGCGACCCCTCAATTCGTGAGACTCCCACTCACTTGAACTATATCTTTTCTTCTTGGAACAAAGTCCCCTTTACTCGAATAGCTTAGGCTCCTCTTAAGCTTGAGAGCCCCAGCTAGAGAATCCCTTCTTAGATAAATCACAATACACAAGCAGTGAGCAACTTGGAGTATGTCTCAAAACAATACAACTCTTTCTTCTTGCTACAATTGTAATCCAAAATGAGACCAAACACTTACAACAGTAGAACACAACGTTGGTCTTCAAAACAAACCGCCAACCCTAGTTGAAAGATTAAATGTCCTTTAAATATGCACAACGGATAAATGGAAATAAAACCCTAACTTCTAAAACAATCGCCCCATAAAAAGGAAAAAGATTGACAATCAGCATTGCTAAAGGATAATTTCGATAAGGAAAGTATTTTGCAGAAACAACCATTCTGGAAATCATCCATTTGTTAGAAAATCACCAATACGGAGACATTTCGGATAACATCTGTGGCACTTAAAAAAATATCGCCAACCACATAATATCTAACAAAAATAAATTTACTTTTCAATTTTACACTTTTAAATGCAATTTTGTTATCATCAAAATTGATTTTGAAGGATTAAAAACACGTTTCATGGTGATTTTGAGAATGATAAAAGTGATTTTAGCTATTTTAAAATTACTCTCAAATATGTTAATTTAATCATTTTAAGTTGATGATGTAGTTGAATATATTAATTATTATTAAATTAAAATTAAAGTATTTTCTTTCGATTTTAACCACGTCGTCTAACGCTAAAACACAAGAAAGAAAATTCTTAAATTTAAAATTTTTAAATAACAATAATTAAAATATTCTACCACATTATCAACTTAAAAAGATAAAAATCAATATTTAAGTCTTGAAAATAATAATTAAAAAAACTGTGAAGTTAATACAGGTTCTTTCGGTATACCTTTCCCTTAAGCAATTCCTTGCTTGTCTTGAAAAACTTTTAAAATTGAATACTATCATCACAAATCAATACATTATCCTCAATTACATGTTTTCTATAAAATTTTCTAGAAGGTAGTCCAACATAAGAGTGTTATAGGCTAAACCCATTCAACTTTGAAGTTAAAATAGAATGAATGATGTGATGTTACGATGTTGCAGGGAATGCATAAAAATATGGGAGTCGTCAAGTTTGAATCCAAATTTCGAGTCTGAATCTAATATTGAACCAGGAGTTGTTTTTTATACTATGAGAGGTTGAGAGGATCGGACCTTTAATCTCGATACTAGTATTATATATTTGATGACAATTAAATTATGTTTATTTTGGCCTTGAACGTCCAACATTACCCTAAAACTTTTTAAAATACACATGGAAATGAAAAATTTAAACCATGAATCTTCGTTTGATAATCATTTGGTTTTTTATTTGTTTTTGTAAATTAAGCCTATTTTATCAATCTTAGAATAATTGCATATTTCTTTACAATAGTTGAATTCTTAGTCAAATTTCAAAATAAAAACAACTTTTTTGGAAATTTTTTTAAATTCTCAAAATTTTGCTAAGAAAAAATAATGACTATAGAAAAAGAATTATCAAACCCGACTTTAATTCTCAACATTTGGCTAAACTCTTTTTGGCCGTTTATAATTTATTTTTTATTTTTTATTTTTTTTTTTGATGTATATATAATGTTCCATTTCCTGGTTTGAACAGCGGTTGACCAAGGGCGTACCCGTGGTGTTATCTCGTGACGCGAATCCGCATATCGTAAAAGAATATGCCACGTGTACACTATGGTTTTTGACCGTTCTTACTATGGCGGGTTATTTTATCAAAACCCATATCCCTCGCACTCTCGTTTTATCCACGCTATATATACCCCTCCGTTTCTCTTCTTCTTTCCCGAATTCCTCCGTCTTTTCTTCTCTCTGTTTCGGTTCTTCCAATTTCATCTCAACCGTTTTTTCCTCCTTCAAATCGAAACGAAACTCTATAATCACAATTCTAGACGGAAAATTGTTGAATTTCTCTGTAGATTTTACCTTCCTGTACCTGTTCTTATGAGTGTTGTTCTCATTTCTGTTTCTTGTTCTTGGTGTCAATGGCGGAAATCGGACGAAGATTCTGTATCGGGTATGCACTTTTACCGAAGAAACGACGGAGTTTCATACGAGATTCGTTAGTGAGGCTTGCTGAATCGAGAGGTATCGATCTTGTACGGATCGATATGGACAAGCCGCTTGTTGATCAAGGATCCTTTGATTGCGTTCTTCACAAGCTGTATAGTGCGGATTGGAGGAAGAAACTCGAGAATTTCAGGGTTGTTAACCCTAATGTGGTGATTTTGGACTCACTTGACGCGATTGAGAGGCTTCACAACAGGATTTCTATGCTTCAGGTGGTATCGGAGCTGAAGATTGAAAATCACAACGAGTCGTTCGGGATTCCGGAGCAGATTGTGATTTACGATAAGGAGAATCTTTCTGATCGGCACGCTTGGGAGACGTTGAAGTTTCCGGTTATTGCGAAGCCATTGGTGGCTGATGGAAGTGCCAAATCGCATAAAATGGCTCTCGTGTTTAATCACGATGGCTTGAACAAGCTTAAGCCTCCTATTATCTTGCAACAGTTTGTCAACCACGGCGGGGTTATTTTCAAGGTTTATGTGGCTGGAGAGCATGTGAAATGCGTCAAGAGAAAATCACTTCCAGACATTTCTGAGGAGAAATTGGAAAGTGTCGAGGGTTTGCAGTCGTTCTCTCAGGTGTCGAACTTAACGAACCATGAGAGAGTTGATGAAAAATACTACCAGATGATGCAATTGGACGACACCGAGATGCCGCCTTCGAGTTTCGTCACCGATATAGCCAAAGGATTGAGACATGCGTTGAAGCTTAACCTCTTCAATTTTGATATGATGCGGGATTCGAGAAACCAGAACCGTTATCTCATAGTTGATATCAATTACTTTCCTGGGTTTGCGAAGATGCCAGGATATGAGAAGATTCTAACGGATTTCCTCTCTGATATAATGCGGAGGAAAGACAGAGAGCTTGTAAAAGCTTGGTTCGAACATGATGCCTCCGACCCCACTGCCTTCGATAAAAGGCAAGTGCACAATTGTGAAAATGATTCTAGAAATGTTGTGATGCTTACTTGCATCGGTAATGGGGATGGAGGAGGTTGAACAATATTTGCAACTAGCATTTCCATTTATTTTAAATCGACTTAGATTCTAATCTAATTGAGTTTGCTAAAAGCAGGATGTTCTGCTTCTCTTCAAGATATGAAATGATTTATAGTTTCTAGTTTATAATACGGTGAAGAACATACAGAATGGTTCCCCTGTTTGCTTTACCTCAAATTTGAGGGAAAAAAATTGTATGTCATTAATTGTTCATACTTTCTCCATTTTATCAGTTGCTTTTCTGAGATAGATATTTCTGAAGTACTCTGCTAAAGTTCAATAAAGTAAGATTTGAAGTTCTTTCCTTCCACGAATAATTTTAATTGTCTGTGACTCTGTTTCCTTGAATCCTAAATGAAAAGAAAAAGAGAAATTCTAGTGAGTTCTAGTGAGTTGACCGTCAGAATTTTCTTGCATGGCCTGTGCCATTGTTGGATTATATATGTGTGTGTGTGTAATCTTCTCAAGCTTGTTTTGAGTTCATTTTGGTATATCATCAAATAAATTGCCATAAAGAATTAAATATAGGGGCTCTTCATTGTCCATGAATATGTTAAAACCATTAAGAAGATGAACGAAGATAGGACAGAAAGATTTAATGATGAAATAGGAATCTCTATGTCCCACTTACTGGTGAGGGAAATTATTATGTTATGGGTGCCATTATTTATAGCATCAGGCAAGTTAAAATGGAATTCCTTTGATGTCTATGAATTGACCATCACCACTTTCAGTAAATGTGGCAATCTTTGACATTTGGTTCTTGTATTGGCCCCTACACTTTAAGTATTATTGTCATATTACCTCCAAGTTCTGTGGTGCAAAAGATCATCGAGTAAAAGATCTAGTTTCATTTCTTGGATGATGTTCTATGGTGTGTTGATTGATGAAACTAGTGTGATGTTAGGTTGTACGAACAAACTTGACAAATTCTTTTGGTTGTAGATTATTTTAGAATTATGCTAAAACTTGAATACTAATATGATGTTATTGTTCAAATAACAACGCTGTGTTAGTATTATTTGTTGCTTTCTTCTAACAGCTATATTGAGAGAGAAAAATAGTACAGTTGCTGTTTGTTACGTCAGCGGAGAATTATCTGACTTGTGTATGTGATACCAAAGTTCTAGGAGGTATTCTTATGAGATGAATTTGCAGTCAATCTGAACTATGAACTCTAGATATTATAAGTATAGGCCTGGTGGATGAGACAGTATTGGGCCTGTGCAGATCGACAAGGGAGTATTCATCAATTTCTTGATTTGTTGGAAGTTACTGGCATCCAAGGAGGTAGGAATATGAAGTTTTATCTTCTTTTTCTTCCATTTTACTTGTCAGATCAATGCCTCATTTACCTTATTTATGAGATTTATGCCACTTCTCACCCTTTAAAGTTTCTGTGCATTTTGCAATTTGCAATACTTAAATATTCCTGTTCTCAGTACATTTTCTCTATGTAGATGACAGTAGAACACATGGTAAATATGGATCTACGGTCAACAATGAAGGTTTTGAACAAGAATCTTAGTTCGACTATTTTGGAGAATCCAGTTTGTAAATATTCCCTTTTTGGTTCATTGAAGTTTGATATTACTATTATAACTATATATTCCTTCAAGGACCTTGTATGAACCTATGCAAGGAAGTGCGCGAATAAGCTTGTTGATGCCACCTTTGCAGAATAGAATGAATGGCAGACGGCAAACGCAAGTGGCTGGATAAGTTTGTTGGCATTCACAGAATAGAACGGATGGCACACGGCAAAAACTACAGACCTAAGGAGACATTGGCATGATTGATGGTAGTCTTTTAACCTCTTAGATGGTCATTCTAGGGAAGCAAATTCTGTAATTCAAATGGTAACTTACATCAATCACTGATATTACCACCTTTTAAGGAATATTATATCTTTTCTCCTTGTTCTTAGTGAATTGATCGAATTCTGCTTTTGCAGTGAATTCGCTACCTATACATTTAGAGTCAGAGGTAGCCTACTTCATAATAGAAATTTTAAGCTTTTATACTAGAATTGAATTGGCAGTTAAGTACACCGTTGATAAAGGAATAAGAGGTTCAAACTCAGCTTGATAGTTGGAATAGCTCGGATTGCTTTCACTTCAAATGAAACTTTCTTGTATTCTATGAAGAAGGTGGAATGAAAGAAAAGGTTGATTCACTTGGTTCTAATACTGCAGGATCAAATCGAAACATTTCGAGTCTAAATAACCAATTCTAGTAGCTGACAAGCCAGTAAAGTATGGAAGTTTAGATCCTCCGCAGCCATGCTCCTTTCCTCACTCTATTAGGGGCTGCCTTTGTTTATTTCGACTTATTTACTGTGAATATGCTAAACTAAACTGCATGCTGTTTCATTGAATCAGACTACTTCGCTGAGGAGACTACTTGATCTTTGACGCAAGAGAAACATCCAGGTCCCATATCCAGAAATCCTGTAAGTTTCATTAGTAATTTCCTGCCATCAATTTAGGAACATATGTTCCAGTTTCAGAAAATGATATAGCTTTGGAAGATAGCAATAGTAGGTTTTCATAAAAGGTAGTCATATTCTGATACAACTTGCCAAAAGAATGCTAAAAGAATATAGAATAGTAATGGAGCATTTTGGTTTGGCACCCTTAAATTCTGCATCATATCTAAGTTATGCCATTCTCTGGAAAGTCAAGGTTCATCTGTTTAGTTGATGAATACAAAACGACTTTTAGCTACTTGAATTGGGAATTCTTGATTACTGAAAAAAGAAAATGAAAATTAGTGGGATTCGTTTCTTTGTCAAATTTAAATGGAACAAGCAGATTGAAAGACACTGAGGAGGAAGAGAAGAAACACTTCTTCAAAGAAGCGGACTAGATTCTCTTTTGAAGAAGAATTCCATGCTCATATG
The DNA here is from genome assembly GCF_009727055.1 of Benincasa hispida. Taxonomy (NCBI): domain Eukaryota; kingdom Viridiplantae; phylum Streptophyta; class Magnoliopsida; order Cucurbitales; family Cucurbitaceae; genus Benincasa; species Benincasa hispida. The sequence continues at coordinate 9,988,949 of NC_052353.1, read as the reverse complement.
AAACTTATCTTTAATCGCTCAAAATTAATTCATTATTTAATTTTAAATTTTTAGATGCGTTTTTTATACTATTAAAAATAATGGAGAATAGTCAAGAAAAAGTCAACTTTAGTATTCTATTTATCTTGGATGACAGGAATTTTCAGATTTTCAGTTCAATCACCATTAAAGTTGATGTGAAGGACCAAAAAGTAATGCCTCTGACTCAATCCTGAAGCAGGTAGATTTTATTTTTATTTTTATTATTATTTTTAAGGAATTGAATCTCAAACTTTAAGATCGGACTAGCATTATGCCATATAGAGTTGGCTTAGAATAATTGGGAGAAAAAAGTAACATGAAGATGTATCGAAATTTGAAATCTTTCCTATCATTGGAGAAAAGAATAAGTTACCATTTTAAGAAGTTATGTAAAGGAAAATATCAATTCACTCTAAGTAGATGTTGTCGATTTAAATCTTGAACTAATAGATGTATTAATTTACATCTTCTATTACATTTTGTTTGGATAATTATCGAATGGGGCTTATAATCTTATCAATTAAATTTCAAAACTTTCATAAGTGAATCAATTTAAACTCTCAATTAAGTTTTTATTAGAAAATTGTTCATACATCAATTTTCATCACACTTGTTTGAATTAAAATGATTCATTTACAATAATTTAGTAGTTCAATTGAAACAATTATATGTTTTGCACGATGCTGTTTTGGACTAATTAAAAAAAAAGATGTCGGTTTATATTGATATAACTTCAAAGTTTAGACGATTTCTTTCATTCATCATCTAACCTTCTATGACAAGATGACAATAGTTCCCACATGCTAGGGATGTCCATGCAACCAATACTTATTCCTCTCTTGTATAACAAAATACAAAAGAGTACTTCTTAACTTTGTCTTTCATTTTAAAAATATGGTTAAAATATGTTTTCTTGTTTTTGGGTTATTCAAATTTAGTCTCTGTACTTTTAATAAATAACAAATTTCGTCCGTACTATTATTGTCATTTTTTTTTTAAAAAAGAAAAAAGTGCATATATTAGCAACATCTTTATAAATTTTGATAATATATTTATAGTATCTTTTTTTGTCTGAAAATTGTTATTATATTTGAATAATTTTGATAAAAACTAATTTAAGACTTAATTTACGATTTATTGAAAATATAAGGATTAATTAAACAAATATGTGGAAACTTAAATGGTTATAGTATATAAAGATTAGAATGATATTTTGGCCTAAAAGATAACTATATTCTTTGAAAAGTTCAGGTATTATTATTGCTCTCAAGGCTTTCAGCCTTTTAAATGTTGAAGTCGAATTAGGACTTGGAAAGATGGGATAGTGTTTGGGCTTTGGTCGGAATTTTAAGTCACCATCATATTGTTTTAAGTCTCAATTTTTGTCCAATATTTTAAATGATTTCTCCTCAAATAGTAGTTTTTTTTTTAAACATTTATGAAATGTTGCATTTTGTTTAGTTCAGCCCAAAAAACTTGTAAAGTAAGTTTTTAGATTAAACTTGACAAGTTAATTTTTTTTTATATGAATAAATGGTTGAAAAGAACTCAATTTCTTGAACTTTGGAATTATATCAATTAAACTAATCATTAAAAAAAAATTATCGTCAACCACTGATAAAATATTTATACCATATTATAAACTAAAAGGTCAAAGAATTTGATTAACCACTTTATATATTGTTGAACAAAAAAATAGAATTTTGAAGTAAACTTTCATAAATTAAACAATTCAAACTCTATTTATGACCATGTATGGTCTAAATTGATTTATTATATATACACACATATATATATATATACTTTTTTTGGGAAGTTGGATTTAAATTGATACACTTTTAAAGTTAGATTTTTTTGAACAAAAGGTTGATTTTCTTTGTATGGATACTTGGGGTTTCTTTATTTATAATATTAAATATGAAAGTAGTATTGTAAATCAATTATAAATATGTGTTTATGTAACATTACGTTAAAATGGTGTTTCATCGCTTTGATTTAGGGTTGTTTTTTTTCTTGTGCGAGAACTAGAAAGAACATATAAAAGTAATAAGATCAATATATAAAACTAGCAACCATTTTTCAATTTTGCAAAAATAGAAAAATTTGAAGGTCCGACCCAAGAAAGTAAAAGTCCAATATATCCCTGATGAATACATATCCCACATTGATATATTTTAGGGAAAAATATTCTTTTGATCCATAAGCTTTTAAGAATAGATGCATTTGGTTTCTAATGTTTCAAATTAGCAAACATACTAAAATGTCATTAACTAATATTAACTAATAAATTTATTAAATTTAAATATAAAATTAATTAAAAATATGATGTGGTAAAATGAGTTAAAAAATTTTTTTTTAACAATCTATCTCTTCTCTCTCCTCTTTCTTATTCTTCTCCCTTCTCTCCTTTCTCTTATCCATTTACAGATTTTAGACGAAATTCATGTCTATTATAATCTAAATGTATGAATGTGTTATATTATTGAAGATAAATCAATAACACTGATACACATTATACCTTGTGTATATATGATTTGATATTCTATTGATATATCTAAAATCTTGAATGGTAAAATCAGAATACTAAAAATTGAAAATAAAAATTTAAATATTTTGCTATATTTGCAAAACTCAAAAGTTGTCCCTATATCAAATGTGAAAAGCATTTTGACAACCCAATCAAATGAATATATCTATATCAGGCACACAAAGTATAACACTAACATACTGAGATCGTTTGCCACAATTATCGTCGATATCTTCGTCGTTTACATAATTGTATGTCAATCAAATAGGAAATATATTGATATACCCAATTATTATTGTTCGACGGGGTCGAAATTTACCTGTTCTTCAATCATGTCCAATACGTTGACAACGACTACTTTTTATGTGCTTTTATAATTTACAAATTAGAGGCATCATTAGTTTTCAAGGTCTTCACATTTTATGTTTAACCAAGGTAATACATTATCATCAACCTTTTACCATGCTTCCAATCAAAACGGTTACTGATGACTGAAATATGTATGTGTTAGATTGGTTTAAAAATATACTAAGAAAATGATGGTAAAGTGCAAGTGCACTTTGTCAACAAGTAATAATATGAAAAGCATTCCAAGTATTGTATCGTATTAGATTGTTTGCAAATTTCAGGTTTAAAATGAATACTTTCAAGCTGAAACCGAAGATAACTAACAAAATAAGGAAGAATGATTTGTGCTAGTAAATAACAAATGACAATGAAAAGCATGAGATTTAATTAAATTTTAAGTCTTAAAACAAGCAACTCAGAAACCGCAATTGTATTGCACTTGCGTTGTACCTTGTGCTATGAACCAAGTTCATCTTCTATTCAATCTTGATTTCAAGTACCTTTAAAAGCATAAATAATTAGATAGCTAAATCTAAAGATAACTATAACTTAGATTAATTAATATGTAACCCTTTAGTTTTTATAGTATGCATTATGTCTAAGGTCATGCAACGTCTTATGTCTAGGCCTTTAGTTCCATATTCCCTTATACATCTTTTATGTTAACTCATTGGTCAATATAAATAAACAATATCATTAAATTCAATGGAAAATAACATAAAGAAATGGATGGAAATGCGATCTCAATTTTCCAAGCCAACTCATTCTTTTTAGGGTATCCAAAAGATCGACTCTCTTAAATAATTTAACTCATAATGAAATGAACTAAAAGTAGCTTTATTGATAGAGAATTTATACATACAACATGAATACAAATTTGAATAAAAGGATAAAAAGAAATAAAATAAAACAACAACTAAAATATATGGAAAAATGGTCATATTCAACCCTCGTAAAATTTCCACACTTAAATAATATTCTCTTTGGCTCAAGTCAATCTCTTTCAAAGAAAATTTCACCTTATTGTTGGATTTAATGTCTTAAATCTCGTTGATCTTATAGTTTGTAATTTGTAAATACAAATGATTTATTTAATAAAAAAAGAAGTATTTTATTCGACATTTATAGTGCATTAACTCAATCCAATAAACTAAGATCCAAGGTTATTTTATATAGCTTGAACAGTATATGGATAAGATTGAGTGCCTTATATCCTAGTGACACTATGGATACGACCCACTTTGTAAGTGCTAGAATAGTTGTAAGTGTTATAAACAATTTGATCCAAATTGTTCATGAGAGACATGTAAGTGGGGTATTCCGCATAAAGAGTTTGTATAAGACCGGACGGAGAAATGATTAATCTCTTTGTATAACACCGTTAACTAAAGAGAATAACATTGCATAAGATGACAGTAGGTAACTTAATCTTAATCTTGAGTGAGTTATGGACTTATGTCTATGAGAGAATTATTTGATTTGTATGAGTGAGAATGACCAAAATCATCGACTCAATAAGCCTACAATTTTGGAGATTTATGACCTAAGAGGTTCAAGCATCTTGATTCTCCCTAAGAATAGCTGGGTAGCCTCATGGTGGTGTTCTTGCTATTCTGACCTAGGAGGTTCAAGCAGTGGAATTTCACGAAAGTTCTTGAAGAATATTGTCTTCAAACTGTCGTAATGTCATCGCGATGTGGAGCGGCTGACGTCCTTTCATATAAGGTTTCTTTCAAGTGAAAGATTTGAGGTCGCCACCAATCATTATGGGTGTGATTGGCCACCTATTTCAAAAGAAAAAAATGTGGTCTACTTAACCGAAGTTAGGTTTTGGGGATAGTTAAGCGAAGAGAAGGTATTAGCGCTCTACAACACCCGTTTGAAAACATCTCATTTTTGTTATCCAATTTATTTTATAAAAACAAAGGTCCTTATTTGAAAAAAAAAATTATGAAAAAAAAAATGTTAATGAAATTAAACAAAATACAACTAATGAATAGTTCTCATGTAGAGGTGTTCCCTTACGGTCAAATTAAATACCTCAACCTAGACAGAACTTATTGCTAGTTAATTTTATTTAAATTAATTTCAAACTTTGTTTTGAAATACAATTTAGAAGATGAACATTACATTAACATCTAAATGTCAAAATAAATGTAGACAATGTCTCACCAAATCTTGCTCTAACTTTAAATAATAAAGTATTTGTGAGTAGACAAACAACCATTAATTTATTATCATGTCGATGTTTGAATTCACTAATTAGAAAAATATTTACCTAAAGAATTTGATATATTTGACAATCTCAACTCCGTCATAGGATTAACATGATAGTTAAATAAATGTCTCATGTGGATCAAAGCACATTTTAGAAGTAAAATATGAATCGATCCTTATGAGTAGTATAAGTCTTTTAAAAGAAGATCGAAATTTATTTTGTAAACCAAGGTGAAAATCTAATTGAAGCTTTATTTAGAAAACTCAAAGTGGAATGAAATTGAAATTCATTTGAAACTTTGAATTAAAACCAATTTAAAAATCATTTACGAAAGATTCAAATTAAAAGTGAGATTGATGTTGCTTTTAGAAATCCCAAATTGAAATGATTCCAAACCATTTAAATCAAATTGAATTTTATTTAGAGAATTCAAATTAAAACAAATTTAAAATATTTTGGAACCTAAATTTGAATGAAATTCAAATTCAAATGAAAAATGTGAATTAAAATCAAATTAAAATTCATTTATGAAAATATCAAATTAAAGTTGAAATCAAAATGTTTTAGAAATTCAGCATTGAAATGATTCAAACTTTATTTTAGTCAAATTGAAGGACTAGACATCAAATTGACATTGAAGTTCTTTTTTAAAACTCTAAGGTAAAACAATATTCAAATGAAATTTTGAATGACTAAAGCTAGACCAAAGTCTCGTTAAATCAAATCTAAAAAATAATGAGGAAACAAAATTGAAATTCTTTTGAAATTTCAATCAATATGGAGGGAATTAAATTAAACTCTTTTGGAATATTTCAAAAGGAAATTGAAGTGTAATTTAGAAAAAATTGAAATTAAACCAAATTAAAACTCCAAGTTCTTATTTGAAAATTCTTAAACGTTAAGTTAAATTATGATTTATACACACAATTCAAATTGAAACTAAATTAACATTTTTGTGGTCAAACTAATTAAAATCCATTTGAAACAGAATCAGAGTAATCTAAACCAATTTAAAGCTTGTTACTCTGATGGGCTTTGAAAATGCTAAAAAACAACTGAATGGTTTTGGGCTTTGTAAAAAAAAAAATAGGCCCAAAGAGGAAAACAACTTGCTGCTTTTAGAAATTAGCTTGAAGTTAATACCTTGTGCTACAAGCACAATCCACGTGAAGGAAGATCTTGACCTTACACATTGATGATAAAATTTAATTACAAGCACTCATTGAAAATGGATTGATTTGAATGACTAACAAAAGGTTATTCTTTCTTTTAGATGCAAAACGAGAGAGAAAGAAAAATGAAGAAGAGCTGCCGAAATGCTGCAAGAATAGGGATGGAGTTGAAGAACCTGAGCAAGAAGATGAAGTAGATGAAGAGAAGAAGCAAGGACACCAAGGATTAATGTCGTTCGGCCCAAAAATAGCCTACATCCACGGAGAGAAGCTATTCATTAAGAGATGGAGAGATTTTTTCTTTTTACAGATGAGTATCTTACTCTTTCGTTCTTTTTATGTTTATTTTTCTAAGTACACAAGTAAAGACTACAAATGTATTTATAGACTGTTCTGTGTATAGTTGAATCAACAAACTTTAAAGTTGATTTCACCTTCTTTTATTAACAATCTCCACCTTGAAATTTAACTTCAAGTAGTTTCTTCAGCTTCTCTTTGCTAACCCTCTTTTTCTTCAACCTTTATCTCTCAGCTCAAACCCTATAATATCGAGGCATTTTTGAAGTTTGAGCTGAGTGACAGTCTTGGTTAACATATCAGAAGCATTCTCTGAAGTATATACTTTTAACACTTCAACCTGTTTGTTTTCAATCTGTTCTCGTATAAAATGAAATTTCACATCTATGTGTTTCGTTCTGTTGTGATATTGAGGATGCTTAGATAAATGTATAGTACTTTGATTATCACAAAAAATCTTTACTGTATCTTGCTTAATCCCAAAATCACGTAAGAGTCGTTTTAGCCATAGTCCCTCCTTTACTGCTTCTGAAAGTGCTATAAATTCAGCTTCAGTAGTGGAGAGGGCTACTACTGACTGTAATGTAGCCTTCCAACTTAGAACACACCTTTCATATAGGAAGATATAACCTGATAGTGATCGTCTCTTGTCTAAGTCTCCAGCATAGTCAGAGTCAACATATCCTACTAATTCTGGTTCTTTGTCTGATAATTGCTGATACAATAGTCTAGCACTTGAAGTGCCTTTAAGATACCTCATCATCCATTTAGTTGCCTCCCAATGCCTCTTACCCGGATTAACCATGTACCTATTTACCAGACTTGTAGCATAAACAATATCTGGCCTTATAGAAATCATTAGGTACATTAAACTTCCCATAACTTGGGAATAAGGAATAATTGACATTATCTTCAAATGTTCAATGTCTGATTCTTTTGGTGAATTCTCTACTGAAAGTTTGAAATGATTTGCAATAGGAGTACAAACTTATTTAGCTTCTATCATGTGATATTTTTTGAGTAACTTTTGACAATATCGTGACTGATAAATGCTAAGTTTGCATGATTTTCTGTTTCTGATTATGTCAATGCCTAAAATTCTGTTTGTATTACCTATGTCCTTTATTTCAAATTCTGATTTAAGTAGATCTTTAACTTTATTTAAGTCTTGCATTGTTGTTCTTGATAGCAACATATCATCCACATAGAGAAGTAGATAGATAGGATGTGCGTAGGTGTTAGTGTTTATATAAACACAACTATCATAAGAACTCTTAGTAAAACCATTCTTCTGTACAAAATCATTGAATCTTCTGTTCCAATACCTAGGAGACTGTTTAAGGCCATATATTGACCTTTTAAGCAGACAGAAATGATCTTCTTTCCCTTTGACTTCATATCCTTTAGGTTGGCTCATATAAATGACTTCATCTAAGAAACCATGTAGGAAAGCTGTTTTAACATCAAGTTGCTCCAGCTCTAGATCATGTTAAGCCACAATGGACAGTAAGAGTTCGATAGAAGTTTTCTTGACCCCAGGAGAAAATATCTCATTGTAGTCAACACCTGGTCTTTGAGTTAATCCCTTAGCAACTAACCTAGCCTCATATCTCTAGGTCCTTGGCCATTAGGGAATCATTTCTTATATTTATAAACCCATTTGGATGCAATTGGTTTACACCCTTTAGGCAAGAGATCCCAAGTGTCTTTCTTAACAAGTGAATCAACTTCCTCATTTATTGCCTCTATCCACAATTTAGCTCTAGAATAACTTACTGCTTCTTCAAAAGTAGAGGGTTCAACTTCATTATTTAGGTCTGAAGCATTTAGAGCTAAATTGATATAGTCATCATATCATTAAGGGGGCACTATAGTTCTTCTTTGCCTATCTCTTGCTAAGCTATAACCCCTTAAATCTGGTTCCTCTTGCTCTGGATTAGAAATAGCATCTTCTATATCTTCTTCATAATGAGGTAATTGATCAAAATGTGATTCTGAGCTTAAGGGTTCAGTAGTAGAGTTTAGAACTTGCTTCACCTCAATTGTATCATACTTTCCTTGAGGTGTTGTAATAGTTGGAGTAGGTTTTTGCATGAACATCTCAGTCTCCCTGAAAATGACATCTCTACTAGTAATACACCTTTTTTCTGTAGGATGCCACATTTTGAATCCTCACCCCTTCAGTGAAGCCCAAGAACATACATTTCACTGCTCGGGCAGCCAACTTCCCCTTGTTCTGATGTATAAAACCTGTGCAACTAAACACCCTTAGATTATTTAGGTTAGGAGGATGTTTGGTCCACCCTTTTTCTGGAGTTAGAAGTCAAGAGAGGCATGAGGGCATCTATTAAGAGTATAGACTGTGTATGATGTTGCCTCAGCCCAAAACTTCTCAGAAAGAATAACATCTGATAAGAGACTTCTCACTCTTTCCATGATTATTCTATTCAATCTCTCTGCCATCCCATTTTGTTGAGGTGTATACCTAACAGTTTTGTGTCTAATGATCCGCTGTTGTCTACAAAAAATACTAAACTCTTTTGCACAGAACTCAAACCCATTATCAGTTTTAAGACACTTTATTTGGTAGACAGTTTTTCAACCATAATCTTCCATTCTTTGAATTTATCAAATACCAAGTCCTTAGATTTAAGGAAAAATATCCAACATTTTCTAAAGTAATCATCTAAAAAAGTTAAAAAATACCTGGCTCCACTCAAGAATTGGAAAGGTGAAGGCCCCCATAGGTTCGAATGCACATAATCAAAGATAGCCTTGGTTGTATGTTGAGCCTTGACAAAACTCTGCCTTGTAGCTTTTCCTATCACACAATGCTCATAGAAGGATAAGCTTTGATGAATTCCCTTAGGTAGAATTCCTTGATTGACAAGAGCTTGTAGACCTTTGGCACTAATATGAGAAAGTCATTTGTGCCAAAGATCTCCTTCAGTAGGTTGTTTAGAAGTCACAACTAAGGCTGAATGTAATTTCTGAACTCTTTAAACAGCATAGACCCCATTTATCTTGATCCCTCTGAAAATAGGCTTACTATTCTTCAAAACTTCACAATAGCCTTCCTTTCCTCTATATTCACAGCCAATTGAATTAAACATGCCTAGTGAAATCAAATTTTTCTTCAACGTAGGCACATGTCTAACATTTCTTAGTAATTTGATTGACCCATCTTCAAGCTTGAATGACACAGAACCAATACCAACCACTGAACATGAGTTATTATTACCCATGTATACTGAGCCTCCATCCAGATCTTTGTAAGTGTTGAACTAGTCCTTGTGGGGTGCCATATGAAAAGAACACTATGAGTCTAGAACCCAATCTAGGTTCTTATCTGATCCTTCTTCTACCTTTTGATTTGATGTAGCTAAGGCATCTGAATAGAAATAGGAGTCCTCACAGACTGAGGCTTCTTCTGAAGACTTTGCTAGTTTTTCTGTTGAGGCTGTGATTGTGATTGCTTATTCTTCTGTTCATTTTCTGTCTCTTATACACATCTAGATGTGTATAAGAGACAGGCTAAGGCATCTGAATAGAAATAGGAGTCCTCACAGACTGAGGCTTCTCCTGGCTGACTTTGCTGGTTTTTCTGTTGAGGCTGTGACTGTGATTGCTTATTGTGACTGTGATTGCTTATTCTTCTGTTCATTTTTCTATTTCAAGGGTCTACAGTTCTTGATTAGATGCCCCAACTTCTTACAATATTTGTATCTAACCTTGGTTTTTTCTTTACCTTCTTCTGTTGAATTTTGCTTCCCATTTTTTCTTGTTGCTCTGTTTAGACTTCCTTTTAATAAATAAACTCTCAACACTGGGTTTATCTTCTTTGCTGGTTAGGAGTTCCATTTCTATGATTTTAAGGGCTGAAATTATTATATCAGTTGTTAGAGAATCTCTACCATACTTTAGGACAGGCTTAACATCCTTATAGGAACCTGGAAGTGAGTTAACAAGCATAAAAGCTTCATTATCAATTTCAATCTCTTCACCTTGAGTCTTAAATTCGGTTGTAATCCTCTTGAAGTCATCTAGATTTTCTATTAAGGACTTTAAGGAGATCATCTTGAAGGTGAAAAACCTTTCCCCCAAGAAAAGCTTGTTCGGAAGGTTCTTTGTCTCATACAACTCATTCAACTTAGTCCACATCTTGAATGTTGTTTCTTGGTCAATTACTTATCTTAATACATTGTCTGACAAAATAAGAACAAGAGTACCACGAGCAATTAGCTCCATATTCTCCCTCTCTTCTTCTGTTGCTATTATAGGTAGCTTGGTTGGATCTTCAGGAGCTTTGTGAGCCCTTTGTTGCCCCATGACATGACCGATTTGATCTTGGCTTTCCATAAGCCAAAATCTCCTTTCCCATCAATTTTTTCAATATCATATCTTGCTACTACCATTTCTTTTCCTTTGATTTCAAAAAGCTCCAAGATTCACTTTCTTTTAGTTCTTGATTAATCTTGAAGTTTTCTTGCAAGCTCTTATACCACTTGTTATTCTGATGAGCTTTGACAACAAAATGATTTTGGGCTTTGCAAAAGAAAAATAGGCTCGAAGAGGAAAAGCACTTATTACTTTTAGAAATCAACTGGAAGCTAATACCTTATGTTAAAAGCACAATCCACGTGAAGGAAGATCTTGACCTTACACATTGACGATCAAATTTAATTATAAGCACTTACTGAATATGGATTAATTTGAATAACTAACAAAAGGTTATTCTTTCTTTTAGATGAAAAAAGAGATAAAAGAAAAATGAAGAAGAGCTGCCGGAATGCTACAAGAATAGAGATGGAGTTGAAGAACCTGAGTAAGAAGATGAAGTAAATGAAGAGAAGAAGCAAGGACACCAAGGATTAACGTCGTTCGGCCCAAAAATAGCCTACATCCACGGAGAGAAGCTGTTCATTAAGAGATGGAGAAAATTTTTCTTTTTTACAGATGAGTATCTTACTCTTTCATTCTTTTGATGTATATTTTTCTAAGTACACAAGTAAAGACTACAAATATATTTATAGACTATTCTGTGTCTAACTGAATCAACAAACTTTGAAGTTGATTTTACCTTCTTTTATTAACAAAGCTATTTGAATAACCCAAAATCAATACAAAATATATATAAACATTTTCTTTTAAAAGCAAAGCAAGAGGGAATAAAAATAATAATAAAACTAAAAAAAAAAAAATAGAGAAAACCCACCATTTACTACTTTATCAATTCCAACACCTATTTTTCTCTTTTCTTTTTCCTTTCTTCTTCCTCATTTCCTCCCATGATTTTGCTCTTTTTTTTCCTTTCTCTTCAATAACCACTTCTTATTTTGAAGGTTATAGGTGGATGGTCGTCATCGGAATTGCTACTACGCTGTTGATGGAAAGCTCAACAGAGTTTGTCTCTTTTTCCTCACTATGTTTTCACCCTCTCCCTTTCACTATTGTTTTTTTCTAATCTCCTCACCCGTCTATTTTTTTTCTTAATCTCCTTCTCTTCACCTATGTCCTCACTTTCCATATTTATAAGGATAAAAAGTGGCCTAAAATTAGCTCAAAAGTTAGTATGAAGTGTGAGAAAATGGGGAGTAAAGAAAGGGGAAGTGAGAAAATGGGGGAAGAGAGGATGGAAGGAGAGAAACAGGGAAGAAGGAACAATGGGAATAACACTTTGAAGGTAGAATTAATCGTTACAAGCTATTCAGGGTTAATTTGAAGCAATTAGAAGCTAATTTGAGCAATCAAAATTCAAAAGGACGTGAATAGACGAAAACACCCCTGGATAAAGCGTTGCAACGCTCAAACGAGCGTATGCTATAAGCCAGTAGTTATCCATTTTGGGAAAAACAGGGCAGCATTGCAACGCTACGAATTGAAGACGGAAGTGCGCTGCAAGGCAGAGTAGCACTGATGCTACTCTGTTCGGCGTTGCAACACTAGTTGCAGCATTGCAATGTTGTGACACTGCTCTATATATAGTTTTCTTCGCTTTAGGTCAGAAGAGGATGCCACCTTCGGCCCCCAGCCGAATTTCCCCTTTCTTCTCTCTTCCACTTTGTATTTTGGGTGTTTCTTTAGTAATTTATCGAGTAAATGCTGGATTGTACCCTCTCCATCTCCATGGAAAGGTAAGATTTTGGATTCTTAGTTTAGGGATTCGGAGGAACTCGATGTAATTTTGTAAGATTTCGATTTATTGATGTATACGAACTTGTTTATGGGTTTTAATTCGAATTTACATTTATGAATTGCATGATTTTAATTGTCGATTGATACCCAATGACTTTATTGTGTAATTCTAATGTTTTTTGATTAACTTATAATATGTGATATATAATTATAGGTTAATCCCAATAGAAGAAATAGGTTAGTTGGGCAAAAAAGACTACTCCTAGCAACCTAGATAAAAATTATATTGATTGTTTAATTAGACGTTGGAAGTTAAACACTCATATTAGTGTAATCCCTATAACTTAATGCAATTTATCAATTTGTATGAAGCTGATTCATTTTCTGTACATTTTGATTAATTAGATAATTAGGACCATTGTTTGGGATTCCAATCAATTGGGCTAAGTATAAATAAGAAGTTTAAGTCATAAATTGGTTCAATGAACTAAATTACATTGGGTGAATCCATTCTTCTAAGCTAAGATATCTTGATTAATTGCACTTCTATCTTTACTTTTCTTGCACTTTATTTTATGCAATTTCATTTATTAATCCACACCAACCCCTCCCCCCCTTCCAATTTATCTCTTTAACCGAAAGCAAGCTTTGATTAAGTAATCTTCCACGCTTCCTTGAGGTTCGACCCATGACTTGCCGCTTGTACTACTAGTTAGTATAAGTAGTTGGTTCAGGGATTTATAAATATTATTTGTGTAGTGAAGGTTTATGGGCGATGGTAAACTCGACCCTACCAATAAACGATTTGCACCGAGATTGCACCGATTTTTCTTTCAATGTAGTGGTTTTCACACCCCCAACAATTCATATTTGATTTTGATGACAACTAACACCATTTGTCTATTCCAAACCTTCCCAATCTGACCTCATGGAGTCCATTCACAAAGTTATTTTTGATTCTTGAAGTTTGAGTGCCCATATCTCTCTATTCGCTCGACCCTACAAATGCCCAGACCTATCTGCCCGCGCAAAAGCTTAGATCCTCCGCACTCACCACCCCCTATCATAGCCAAACCTCATTTCTTAGTGGAGCAAGAAACAAACTTTTGTTTCACATTCCAGTACAAAATTCTAATATCGTTCACTTACTAATACTACTCTAAGTTACTATAACTTCACTGGCTTCTTCTTAATATGGTTGTTCCTCAACAACATGTTTCTAGACTTCATTGTGACAATACGTCAGTGAATTAGAATTAGAAACCCTTTTGGGATGAGAACCCCTAATTCCCAAGCACTAAAACTCTCAAATCAATGAATTTCAACCCTAAGGTTTGGGTTAAACATGGATTGCCTTAAGCTCAAAGATTTTTAGATAAAATAATAAATTCCTTACCCAAGGTTCGAACACTCCATAAGATAGGATGATCAATCTCACTTGAATGTGCTTGGCATGCAACTCAACACATGACTTGCAAAATTGAAGAAGCTCTCTTAGCTAACCTTGAAAGAAAAAGCTAAAATGCTAAATTCAATTCATCATTGAACTTAATTTGAACAAGCCAAAAGCAAGACTTTAAATAGTCTCCCAATAAAAACCCTAATACAACATAGTAAAATGACAAAATTACCCATACTTAAATGTCATAAAAAAGGATAAAAATATTAAAATTAAATCAAAATTATAAATAAAATTTAATTAATAATTTGATGCTTGGACGGTCCATATTAAAATTGTAGTGCCATATAGATTGCTTACAATGGTGTATTCCATGAATGTATCCTCCATATTGAAGATATTTGTCACTTTGTTCATCTTCATCTTCTTAGGTTGTATGTCCTAAAAATCGCAGTTTATAAAATTAAACATATTCTATTTGCAAGAAAGATGTCAGTGAGGTTTATTCAATAAAACTATTATTGAATATATAAATTGCACTTGTAAAAATTAAATCCAATAAACTAACGAACCCCTGGCTATACCATGAATACTTGAACTTTATGTAGAGACATAAAAGAGGATTAGGTTTGAGTATATAGCCAAAATGGTCTATAAGTATAAGGATAGGTTTGGGTACCTTATTCTAGGAACATTATGAATGCGACCCGCTATGTATTTGATACTAACAATGTGATCCCGAAATCATTCATGTGGAGACATGCAAGTGGAGGCATCCTATGCAAAAGATGTTTGCATAAGATCGGACGATGAAATAGTCACTTTTTCTTTATAACTACCGTTTACTGTTAAAATTAACTATTTCAATATGATAATCTAAGGTAGATTGATCTCAATCCTGAGCTAACTATGAACTCTTGTTTATTCGGGATCGTCCTTTAATCTGCATGGGTGAGAGTGGTTCAATAGCTCAGCTCAATAAGCCTCCAATTTTAAGGGTAAGACCGAGTAGTTAGCTGGGGACATAGTTTTGCAAGATAAAATTCACTCCTACTCGCCTTAGGGTTAGTAGATAGGTTGTTCCTTTATGTACTGACTCCTAATTTGAACAAAGGGGCCTCACCCTCTCTATGATTGAGAGGGACTCGGTTTATTGGTAGGACTATAAACTATTTAGTGAACCAATGGAGACTTAAGAAGCAAGATGTATTACAGAGATAAAACAATAACTTTGACCCAACTGTTAATACGAACGATCTGTGAAGGATTGACTTACTAATCATGGTTAAATCAAGTGGACAGAAATATATCTACAGTGATGAGAGTACAACTATTAGGCTTTAGTGGAGTGATTCGATAGTTAACGAATATTGATTAATTCGGTTTAAAGAGTTTGACCAATTAATCACGAATCGTTGGAGCTCATGAGAAAATTTGAAATGTTCAAATTCGAATTAAGGAAATTATTAATTATATGTGATATAATTAATCGTTTAATTATCGAATTATATAAAATTGGATAATTGGATAATATTTAAATATGATTTAAATATTAATTACATGAATAGGGATTCATGTATTAGGATTATGTGGTTTAATAATTTAATATTAAATATCAAATTTTAATTAATTAAAATAGTTTAATTAATTGGAATTAATTTTATTCAATATTATTGAAATTAATTTTTGGTTAAAATTAATTTTATAAAATTTCCCAATTTTGAAATTGGATTTCAAATTTATTTTTTTAATTAAAAATCAATTAAATTAAAATTTGAACTTAAAAAATTTTAAAAATTGATTTTCTAAAATTGGAAAATAAAACATAGTGTGTGTTTTCCACTTTGGACACTAAATTCCCACTAAAATTTAACATATTTGGTGTCAAGTTATCATGCGATCAGATTGCATGAAGTAGTTGAACAAAATTCAGTCGACTTAGCTGAGATTCTGGTTCATGCAAGCTGGTTTTTGAAAAGAGAAAAAGGTTCTCTCTTGTTCCTTACAAAAACACCAAAAAATACTATCCTAAAATCTCTCTTAATTCAATCTCATTTTGGGTTCCACCACTCAATCTAAGGTGCTAGAGAATAGTAGAGAAGATCAAGTGATGGTCTACTAGCAATTGGAGAGGAAATTTGAGCAGGGAGTTGCTGATTTGTGAAGGATTCTTCAAAAGTAAGAATTTCAGAAACCCTATTACTCTATTATGAACATGTTTACTTGATTGCTAAAATTAATGGAATTAGAGTGCTGAAGATCTAAATTGCTTCCGCTTGTTGATTGTCAATACCAACACATCTTGTGAGCAATACTCTCCTCTTACGATCCATCTCCACTACTGAGCAACCAACATATATCTTCACAAAAGTTTTGTCACTTGATCGCTTTAGTAGTTGCACCATAAACTCAAGTTGGTCGTTACACTACCATCTTGAGTTTGAGGGAAACTGTTACCATATATTGTGTGCTATAAATTAGTCAATCAAAATCTCTATTTTCATTTTAAGATTAATTGATACTTTTCTTTATCGTAATCTCTTTTGTGTATATGCTCATGTAATCCTATAATATATATAGACATTCATACTTTCTTTGTACTCTTGGGTTGTATGTTTAGAAGTGTCAATCTAGTTTGATAGATTAGATTCTGGAGATTCAATAATGTACAAAAATTCACTCTAGAGTATGAAATCTTGAAGAATAAGAACAAGTTCTCTTCTTAATTCTTGATCATTCCTTCATCATCTTTCCAAATCAAATATGTTTAGCTTTCTTGGAGTTACGTTGTCTATCATTTTATTAATACGAGTCATTCTTATTACTGTTGCGGGTTTCACTTGAATAAGGAAAATTCTCAAATGTAATTAAGATAGTTCCCTTTATCACGTAGTTTTAGTCCTTAAAATTTTAAAAGATTTATTTTTCTTCCACAAAAACTTCTGAAATATAGGTTTTGGTCGTCCTTTGCCTTTAAACACATTTGTAGTCTTCTAGTTTTTACTAAATTTTCTATTTAGTCTCTAAAGACAACATTTTTGTGTCTAATTGAGAATGTAATTAAATCTAATTTCT
The DNA here is from genome assembly GCF_009727055.1 of Benincasa hispida. Classification (NCBI taxonomy): domain Eukaryota; kingdom Viridiplantae; phylum Streptophyta; class Magnoliopsida; order Cucurbitales; family Cucurbitaceae; genus Benincasa; species Benincasa hispida. The sequence continues at coordinate 9,971,757 of NC_052353.1, read as the reverse complement.
CAATGACCAAATTATATACAATTTGTTTCAACCTTTTATTTTAGTACAACAATTTAAGAGTGAAAAATTGAAAATGCTATGACTTTTTGTCAGGAATTACATGTCTTATTACCAAATGAATTATGCTCGTGTCGACAAAAAACTTGCTTAAACTTATAAATAGCTTTGGAAAATTATAGATGTTCTATAGACCTTCTCAATACATTTATAGCTTTTTACGACTCATATTCTTATTCCTTGGCCCTTTTTTTAAAGATATATAAAAACTTTTAGATACTAATTTTAAAGGTAGATATTTAACTTTTTATTTCTCAAGATAACTATTAATTTGACCAATACTTACTAAGAGATGGATGAAATAAAATGAAAAAAAATGACTACAACTTATTCGAATATTAATATTATTTAAAATATGACCAACCGAATCTCTCATCAATTTCTAAATAATTTAAAATAAGAAAGAGAGAGTTAGCTATAGGTTGGTAAAGAATAGGTTTCTAGAACGTAGAATGGTGTCAATAACTTGTCTTAAACGCAAATCACTCCTTTTTTTACCTAATAGACCCAACATTTTACTAACTAATTATTTGACTTTTTTTTTTATTCCCAAATAATCCTTCCATCATTAAAATATTTATCGTTCTATTTATAACTAGGATGATTCAACATTGATATTAGCGTTTAATGGATATCTTAGATATCTCGTATATCAGTTAGTCATTTTTCTAGAGAGTGAAATAACTTAATTATTAATTTAAATAACTTTTTTTTTATAAATTATTTAATTTATAGGAATGGTCGTCGATATTTATATTTTATTAATATATCTATAACTTCAATATCAATAATGACACCGATTTTGTTCTATTATTGCCCCTAACACATCTTTTTAATTCGGTTTTGTTCTATTATTGTCACTATACTTTCAACTGTTGAAATTTTAGTTTTTTTTACTACAATGAATCTTAACTTTTAGTTTCTCTATTTTCAATAAATGAAATTTTTTTAATATTTAAAGTTATTTTTTTTTTTATCAAAATCAATTAAATAATAATACAAAATTTCATGTAAGATAAGAAACTACTGTAGATATATTTTCACAATGTATAAAGACGACACTTCTTGAAGACTAAATTATTTGAGGAAAAAAGTCAACAAGAAACAAACTCTATTGACTAATTAAGGATGTGTTTAGAATACATTTTCAAGTGTTTAATTTAAAAAAAAAAAGTCATTTTGAAAAAATTGAAGTGTTTTGCAATCACTCAAAATAGTTTTTGAAGTGTATTTTCAACAATTTTTGTCAAAAATATTTAAATAAAAATGATTTGTTTGAAAAACACTTTTCTCTTAAATAAATCTTTTCTCTCAAGTAAATCCAAACGGACCCTAATTTTAAGACTTATTGACAATATATAAGTGACTAAACTTGAACAATTAAAATTACAATGACCAAAATAGAATAAAATCTAAAGTAAGGAGACCAAGATAATATTTTAACAATTATAATACTTATATTATATTGATAATATATTGATATATTTATAGATATATCCACAAAATTAATTGAAACCTTCGAATCGTGAGTAATATCGATATTTTAATCCTCGTCTTTCATACATTTGAATAATGTATAATTTATAATGCTTATATTGCTGGCTGCCTGAACAACAATAATTTCCACGCCAACTTTGACTTCCAATCCATTGTCAAAGGTCAACACACATTCATTTTCTTTTTCTTGAACAAGTAAATCTCTGTCGTTACAAAACTAATCATTTATCTCTTATTTGTCTGTCATCCAATGATTCGTTAATTAACGTTGTAGTTATGATTATGTATGTTTTTTTCTCTAATTGTTTTCTGTTTGTTGATGGGAAAAAATGATTGGGATTGCTATACATTGAAATTGATGCAGAAAGAGTAAATAATAATATAAAAAACTTATTTTTTAGTACAACAATTGCAAATATGGGAGATTGAATCTCCGACCTCTTGGATCGGAGTGCACGTTAATACCACTAAATTAAGATCATTTTGACAAACTTGAAGTATTATTATTTTATATATTGATCAAAATGATATTTGTATACAGATGAAACAAAATACACAAAGATTTAATGCAATGAACTAATTATACATTTCATATATCCTATATAACCCTAAACATCAACATGAATTTGGATAATTTGTATAACATATTACATATTGATTAAGCTACATTAAAATTTATATGAACACTATATATAATTAAAAAAGGGTTTTGTAAAAAGAATATATAAGAACAATCCACACAATAATAATCCTTCAAACACCCCATACTCAAATCAAATCATGAGATGCTACACTTTGTATAAACTCTCCATTATTTGGAAGCTTTGTGAATATATATATATATATATATATATATATATATATATCAAATTGTTGATCTGCAAAAAATAGAAATTAAACAAAAGTTAGCTTATTTGTTTTGATATTAAGAGAGAGACAGAGAACATGTAATCAATCTAAAGAATATTTGTTTTGATATCTTATGTCATGGCTCTATATGTATATAATATTCTTAAATTGTTTAGGTTTCAAACAATTATTCAAATCTTTAAGCTACCTTGAAATTAAACAAATAACACCCTGAAACCTAAAGCTCTTCTCAAACCCAACCTAACAAAGGTAAAATAATGAATAGAAAAAGTTGATAAAGAAGAAAATATTCCTGATATTAGACACAAAATAATAATTTCATATAACACAAATATAACAATTTTAAATCCTATAGTTTCCACCTTTCATCTTCAAGAAAGTTTAAACATATTTTTTTAGAATTTAAAAAAAAAAAAAAAACTAAATGATTATCAAATAGGGTCTAAACTAAATTTATCGTAACTTACTAATTTGATCTTTTGAGTTTAGTTGTGATCTAAAGGTACTAAATATACTGCTTGGTAATACGAAATTTACCGAAGAATATTATTCCAATACGATCCATTTGCGTCATCATCATTCATCAAAGACTCCAAACTATCAAAAATTGAAGAGGATGCAGCAGGTGAGTTTGAATTAGTAGAGAAACACAATGGATTTGTTTCACTACTCTCAATTTGGTTGACATTTGAAGCTGAACCATCAGGAGACTCTGAAATCAATGGAGGAAGTTGATAATAATTCTCAGCTTGAAGTACATCATGACCAAAATTTCCCATTTCTTCCAAATAATTATTAGCTTTATTGATCTTGTCCCCATCTTCAAGACCCGGCACCGACACGAAACCAGTCGAAAAACCGGCCTGAAACTGGCTAGGGTTAGGGTTTTGAAGTCCATTATTAATGGTGGTAGGAATAGTAGTGGTTGGGTTTAGAAGTTGGCAAAGATTTTGTAGTAATTGAAGTTTGGCTATTTCTGCTTGCAACTTGAGTTGATCACTATTTAGAGGATTTGGTATTCCATTATTAAACAATTGAGAAAGGTTGAGGAAATGATTTAGGTCTGTTCTTGGCTTGTGTGTGCTTGGATCAATTCCCATTTGTAAAAGCTTCTTCCTCAAATGGGTGTTCCAAAAGTTTTTGATTTCGTTATCCGTCCTCCCGGGAAGATGGCTAGCGATTTTCGACCACCTACAAGTGATGGAAAAAAAATCAAAGATTAAATATATTGTAGTCAAATTTAAAAATTTTCGCCTATAAGTAAGTGAATAGGTTAAGAAAATACGAATAAATATGAATTCAAGATTAAGTAACCTACCTACTTAATTTGTATCACAAATAATCAAGAACCCACTATTTCATTTCTAAATCCATTTCTATAACCATAGAAGAAAAACATAGATTTGTGTACTAATTAAAGAGATTTCTTAAAACTTGGTGTATACCGTATTATCGAAAATTTCAAGTTAGGGAGGGTGATCCGAATTTGAACAAAAAGTCAAATTAATTTACGAAAACTATATAATCATGGTAAAGCTAGCTTTTGAGTTTAGTAATGATTTAGAAAAGAAATAAAAGTAATACCTATTTCCGAGTAGTGAATGAAGCTTGATAATGGACGATTCTTCTTCTTCGGAGAATTTTCCTCTCTTAATATCAGGTCTAAGATAATTAGTCCATCTCAATCTACAACTTTTTCCACACCTATTCAAACCAGCAAGCTTTGGGAGATTTCTCCAACTTCCATGGCCATTTTTAGCCACAAATTCAATCAATTTCTCATCTTCTTCAGGAGTCCATGGCCCTTTTTTCACACCATTTTCATCACAACAAGGAGATCTTCCCATTTTCAAACCCTAAAAATGAACTAAACACAAATAAATTTTTTTGTAGTTTGTTTTGGTGAAGAACAAAAGAAATAGAAATTGGAGATGATTTTATAGAGGAAAATTAAAGCCTTTCAAAGCAAGATAGAAGTTTTTTTTTTCAAAATGGTGATATCATGGTTACCTTTGTGAAGAGTTTAGCATACTAACAAATGAATGGCACCAAATTGTTGGATTAGGTATAGTTTTTTTTCTATCAAATAATAATACCCAATTTCTTTTCCCATTTCCTCAATTTTCAATGGTGTATTCATTTGAACTTTCATTCGAAAAGAGGTTTTTTTTTCCTAATATAAGAATAGTATTTCGACGACGATAATATATATCGTTGATATTCATCGTGTCAACTTATAAATGGTTTAGGGTTGGTTGTGACTCGGTAAAATAAGTGTTATTAAATTTTCACAAAAATATATAATAGATATTTCTACCTTTTTTTTTTTTTTTTTTTGTTTTTGAATTATTACCTTACTAAAAGAGGAGGATGTTTGAGTCCATGAAACATAAGTAGATCATTTTTTTTCTTTGACTTTGACAATATGTAGGGTGAGAATACGAACTTTTGACTTTATTGATCATCAAAGATACATATTTATTGAGGTACATATTATATTAATATGTCTAGGTAAATAAGGTAGATACATTTTAGGCCACGTTTACCAATCCATAATGAAAATTGGTATAATCGTAATAAGATTCTGTTGATAGGTCTATTGTAATGGATCACAATCTCAAACATAAATAGGTTGTTTCTGATCATGTTTATTAAAAAATATGAATCTGTCACATTTACTATTACTATTACCATTAACAATCACAGCTAGTGAGTCCCACGTGATTTTGAAATAAATCAGATTGATGACCCTACGTGCCTCAATTGGACTGCGTTCTTCAATTACAAATTTGGAAATATACCCCACATTCTATTAATATTACTTAACATACGTAAACAACAACAAATTAATCTGATGGGACTTACTTTTCAGATTCATATTGATTTATTACGTTGCATTAGATGAATATAAAAAGTATTGTTAAAATCCTGGTTAGCTTGAGGTCCTATCTAGTAAAGGTTAATCGTACTCATATTTATGCAATAAAATAAAAATTCAATTTATATATACTTCAAAGAGAGGCAATGGGAGCATTATATGAATTTGAGTTTAAAACCGACCTTTTTTTAGTTGAAAGTGAAATTTAAAATTTGTTTCTTACAAAACAAAATAAAGTGTGCAATCAACTAGTATAAACTTATATTATGAAGCTCGAGATCTAAGTTTCGATCCTCCTATATAGAAGAAAAAGAATAAAATTAATCATCTAATTGTTTTTTTTTTTTGAAAAAAAAGATTGAGTTTAGGAAATTGGTATATTCATTTGATTAGTCAAAATAAAGTTCAACCCACGATCAAAATTGTGTTTCAAGTCAAAGTGAGCTTAAGTCATGTTTACCCCACTGAAAATGTAATAGATCAATGGAAATAAAAAACAGCTACTATTATTGTTATTGTTACAGCTGAAACATTTTCACTTTTGACATTTTTACTGTTACACTACCGTTATCATTACCATTTGACCCTCAGAAGTAAAGTTAGAGCTAATGGTAACAGTAAATTTGACAAAATTTATAATTTAGAGTAAATGCGATCAAAATCAATCCAATTACATTTGCGATTCATGCTCATTCCAATTGATCCATCAATAAAATTTCATTATAATTATACCAATTTTCATTATGGTTTGGTTACATGGTCTTAGTTCAATGGTATTTGACATGACTTTCCTCTCTAGAGATCAAAAATTTGATCTCAAATCCAACAAAAACTGTGTTTTAGGAGAAAAGAAAACCCCAAATAACAAATTATTGCCTTTGTTTTTAAATAAGTTAAAATATTTTCTCCCTATATTATATTCACGGTAATCATATTTTCTTTTATGTTTCATAAAATTTCTGTATACTATATTTCTTTATAAGTTAAAACAATTTCTCCCTTTCATGTCAACGTAGAAACCATAAAAATATGAAAATGTCACTAAAAATGTTAACATGTCAATAAAAATTCATACCATGGATATAAATGAAACAATGGTCTAAGAACTTTAGTGTTGACTATATTTTTTTTTCAGTGCATTAATTGATAATCTTGTTCTTCATCTTGTCCTTAAGATGTTCTGCAATTTGTCTTTTGAGATTTTTGATGAGTTGTCCCACTCACTGTAAATTCTGTCTAGAAATGCTTTCCTTATTGGAAAATTCTTGGTGTTTATTCTTAAAAAAAAAAAAAAAATTCCTTGTTTGAGCTCAGTAGATTATGGTATGGATTTGATTCTCCTTATGTGCATATTTAAGAGTTTGGTGTACCCTTTTTAGGGTTCTGCTTTGAAGAATTATTTGTGTCTATTGTTGTGTGTGTTTGTTGTAAACTACTCGTGTGCCACTTTTTGTGATTGCGAAGCTTATATTATTTTTTATGGAGATGTCTCTAGAGATTGCATTGAAATGTTCTATTGTTTCTTGAGAAGGGATTTTCATACTTAAGTAGAGCCTAAATCTTCCAAGGAAAGTAGTTTCATTTGAAGGTGGAAGATTGAAGTTCTTGTTAATTAGGAAAGCCTAAGTGATTATTCACTAAGTTATAGGCTATTCATGTGTCATTGTAATGATCGTTTATTTATAGATAAGTAAACGTTGTAACTGTTTCACTTTATATTATTTTTTTTTTGGATACATTGGCCACAAACATAGATGATATTGTACCGAATTAGGTTACCAAACTTTATATCCTATTTTTTAGTATTTTTATATGTGCTTTACTATATGGCTTTGGAAATTATTATAACATTGTGTGTAATAAATTGCATTGTTTGTCAGATAACTCTTCTTTCAATCCGACAATGAAAATTTAAATCTTCAATTTTAAGAAAAGTAATACGTGTCAATTAATTATGGTCGAATTGGGCTAACATTATAAACTAATAATTATCCAACTCCAAGTAGAGTAAATTTTGAAATGAGAGGATAACTTTGACATCAACCTCACTTATACCTTCCCAAGGAACATCCTTGCTTTTATTTTATTTTATTAATTTAAAGAAAAATTTGAGGCAATAACATTTGGACACCTACATATACTAATTGATTTGTTTATTTAATAAAGAAGAAAAAAGAAATTGTGTAGATAGATTTTGGGACAGGAAATCAACTATATCTTAACCCTCTATGATTTTAACAGTAAATTTTGACTAGTTAATTAGGAACACAAAACAAATGGGATTTGACAATCTTTTAAATAAGCATTTTACAAAGTTGATTGATGGAGAGAATTTAAAATTATTTCTAATCTAATTAGCAGTTTAATTGAAGAAAAAAAATGTTACCAAACAAGATCTATTTTATTTAGGTCTCGTTTAATAATCATTTGGTTTTTCGTTTTTCATTTTAAAAAATTAAGTCTATGGATCTTACTTCCACCTCCAAATTTCTTTTTTTGTTATCTACTTTTTACAAATAATTTAAAAAACCAAACAAAAATTAAAACTAAAAAAAAATGTTTTTAAAATTTTGTTTTTGTTTTTGAAATTTGGCCAAGAATTCAACCATTGTACTTAGAAAAGATACAAAACATAGTAAAAAATAGGGAGGAAATAGGCTTAATTTTCAAAAATAAAAATAATTACTAAAGGAGGTTTTAATTTTTATTTTTTTTATACAATAATATCATATATGGAGATTTGCTAAGGATCATTTTAGTTTTTAGGTTGAAGTAATAACTGATATTTTCTAATAGTAATTAAATTAATTACATAATAAATATATTGATATTAACCATTAAGCAAGCTTAACTTTTAAGTACAAAAACATTATTGAAACAAAATTTTATAAATTGTTATTATAAATTTTGAAAAAAAAAAGAGAGAGAAAAAACAATGGTTTATCCCCTAATATTGGGGAGTGTTATCCATTAATAAAACCTAAAATTGATAATTATGGTCCCCGTTGATAATCATATTTTTTTTTTATTTTTGTTTTTGAAAATTAAGTCTATGGACACTACTTTCACCTCCAATTTTCTTTATTTGTTATCCATTTTTATCAATTATTTAAAAAACCAAGCCAAATTTTGATAACTAAAAAAATGCTTTCAAAAAGTTAATTTTGTTTTTGGAATTTGACTAAGAATTCAACTATTGTACTTAAGAAAGATGTAAATCATTATAAGAACCGCAGATGAAATAGGTTTAATTTTAAAAAATAAAAACAAAAAACCAGATGATTATCAAACGGAACCTATATTAATTTAAATCTTAAACTTTCATAAGTGAATCACTTCAAACCCTTGAAGCTCTCTAATATTTATTTATAATTATTTTCAAACTCAATTACAGAAATAAAATTATTCTTCCTCCAAAATCTAATCGAAATTGCAAGAAAAAATCATCACATAATTTTTTCCTAAATAAATAAAAAGAAAAAGATAGAAAAAAATAGTTTCTATCTAATTTTTTTTAGCATTTTGTTCTCTTTCGGTGAAGAAAAAAATTTATTTTAAATGATAATTTTTTTATAATTATTTTTAAATATAATAAAATGTCACTGTTTATATGATATGTATTACAAATTGAGTCATTTTACTATATTTAAGAATAACCTGTATGAAATGGATTTTATTCCAATAAAAAAATTGTATCAAGGATGCCTCATTGCAAAAGTCATCAGATTTGTCATTTTGTGATTATCCTCATTAAGCCATCAAGAAAGAATCCATCTCAAATTCCAAAATCAACTTGAAAATTCATTTCAATTATTATTCAGTCCCTCTAACTGCCCTAAACTTCAGAAAACTAAATAAATAAATATGGGATTGGAAATATAATTATTATATATATATATTATAGTCCATTACCATTCCTAGCTATTTGAGAACCATATACTTTTGAGACATTTATGTATCATTAATATAATTTACATTTCAACACTTTTTCCCAATTAAATCTCTTATACCAAACACTTACCAAACTGTGTAGAATTGAAGTTACAAACATCCCCATTTGTACTTCAAATTTCAAACCTCCAACTGCCATTACTTAATTTAAAGAAGCAATTGCTTCCATTTATCCATCACAGTTCCCACAAATATAATTAAATAATAATAATGTTCTTTTTTTAAATTATATTTTTCTAAACACTATAGTCAAATTCTTAGCAAAAATGTAATTGAGGTCCAATTTGCTTTGAATGAAAACTTCTAGAATAATGGAATTAGAAGTAAAGGGTTGAAACCTACTTTGTTTAGCATTTTTCCATTTTTATTTGAAAATGAAATCAATGAAAAAATTGATATAGTTAACTGATATCAAGTTTGCATTTTGAAGTTCGATATCCTTCCACTTCATATATTGTCAAAAAAAAAAAAAAAAAAAGTTGCATATATGCAAAACCACAATCTTAAAAATTTCTATCTACTTGTTGAGACTTTCATATGTCCATGAGTCACAGGATCACAACGACATGAAAAGAATCGATGAATTGAATATCATTTTTGATAATGTCATAAAAAATTGAAGAGTTTTTAAGCTTGGGTTTTTAAGTACGTTTTCCCTTTTTAAATTACATTTGTTGACTGTTGCTAGATTTGATGGGAGAAGAAGGAAAAATACTTATTGGGGGAATGGTGTTGAGGAGATCCATAGGTTCGTTTACTTTGTTTCTCAAATATTTAATTGGCCTTATTTTTTGTGACCATTCTTCTCACACCGACTTTCCCTTTATTGAAGGTTCGTTTACTTTGTTTCTCAAATGATATAGTGATATAATCATACCATGTTTCCTTTAGATTTAAATTATCAAATTTGTACAGATGTAGTTCACTCTGTTTTGGTTTGATTGGGTCCAGTTTTTTTTATTGCCTCATAGATCCATGCATGATCTATTTTGGCAAATGTTTAGATGTCTATTACCATTTCTTTTTGCTGATAATTCTTTAGGTACTTGATTTAGTTTCATCTTAATTAGGAGGATAATGGTAATGAGTAAAAGAGAATTTTGCAACTTGAATTCTACTATTATTCATCACTTATTTTTTTTTTTCAAAATTTTGTTTTGATTTTTCATCACTTGTTTGTTGTTCCATGCCAAAGTTTTATCATTGGAACTTGGACAACTATGAATGTCCCATCTAAAACCACTTGTTTACTTTAAAGAGTTTTATGATAAGTTTCTATATGATGTGTTTTTCATAGGATAAATTATGGATAAAAGTTGGATAAAACTACGAAATAGATTATGCGAAAAATATACTGATAGAATAAGATCATTTATTAGTTTGGCAGAGAAGCATGTGGATACAAGAGGGTTTACACATTGTCCATGTAAAATGTGTCAAAATGTCAAAATGAAACTACTTTGTGATGTTGAATGTGATTTATACACACATGGAATGGTCGTCACATACAATAGATGGATATATCATGGTAAACACCCAAATTTTTGTCCTCTCTACGGGAATGGATAAAACACATAATGAAAATGTAGAGCCTTCTCACTAAAATTTAGATAATGCAAATGAAATGCTTGAACTGTTGAACAATTTGACAAGTGGGGGAAACATTGAAGTTGAACATCGTGGGGACAAAGATTCCACCGAAGTTGAAACAAGTAAGAATATGGGAGATAGAAATAGTAAGTTTCAATCAATGTTTGATGAGTTTAATGAAGAATTATACCCTGGTCGTTGTACTAAGATTTCTACCTTAATTTTTTTTTAGTGAAATTAATGCATATCAAAGTACTTAATCATTGGAGCAATAAGTCATTTCATATGTTATTAGAATTACTCAAAGAAGCTTTACCTGAGGGTACCAAAATGCCAAAATCTTATTATGAAATAAAAAAGACATTGTGTGACTTGGTTTTAAGTTACACATGCATACATGCTTGTAAGAATCATTCTATGTTATTTTGGGGAAAAAAAATGAGAAAATAGAAATTTGTCTTCAATGCAATGATCCTCATTACATAATAAGAAAGGAAAAAAGGTTCCACAAAATATTTTAAGACATTTTCCCTTGAAATCAAGATTACAGAGATTATTTCATTCCAAGTACACTGCTAGTGATATGAGATGTCATAAGGAAAAAAGATTGAATGTAAATGGAGTTTTAAGACATCCTAGAGATGGTGAAGCATGAAAAGATTTTGATAGACAATTTGATTGGTTTGCAAAAGATCCAAGGAATGAAAGGTTAGCTTTAGCTACTGATGGGTTCAACTCATTTGGCAACATGAGTACATCTTATAGTATAAAGGTGTTACAACATGGACTACTCTCAACCACATATTAGAAGCTACATTTAATACGAGATTGGTAATCGATGTAAGGACTACAGAGCGAGATTAACCAGCATTATAAAAAATTGGGTGATCCAGAGCAAGCTCGTCAATAATAAAGGTGTTACAACTGAGGAATGAGAATTTTTGTACATGGAAGGTAAATATTAATTAATTTTTAATGTATAAGTAAACAAAATTTTTAATTATACATTCTAGTGCACGAAAAGTAAAAAAAAAAAAAAAAAAACAAAACAAAAAGTGGTAGAAATAAATTCCATTTCAATCAGTGTTGGAACAAAATCTTTTCTATCTCATCGAGCTAAAAAGGTATGATATTATACTTTATCCATGGTTACCTATATTATATTGCTTACAAATATTGAGTACTATTTTTGAAGATAAGGGATGATGGCACTTATTTAAGTCTCATTGACATCTTCTACCAAACTCATTGGTCTGTTGCAAAAGGCTAGGCTGACAATGCAACACGTGAAGCATATGTAAGTATATTTAAAATGTTTTAACGAATAATATGAATTTCAAATATTTTGATGTTTATGACCTTCATTTGTTTGTTTTGAATCAAATAGGAGAAAATGGTTACTTTAAAACTAGAGCAAGAAAGCTCAAGTACGCCAATGACTGATGAAGAAATTATGGCAACGATTTTACGGAAGAAAAAATACATATATTAAAGGGATGGGGTATGGACCAAAACCACTTCGAAGTAAAAAGAAACATACTCACAAGATTATGTCCAGTCACTAGAGGCATGCCTTCAAAGACAGAAGAACTTATGGAGAGTGAACATCGAGAGAATGAAAGAAATAGAGTTGTTGTGGAAGAAGCGTTAAAAAGTCAACATCAAGAGTACGAGAGAAGATTCAGTTAAATGAATGAATTTCTAGAAAGAACTAGGGAGGAAGTTCTTCTATTAGTAACCTAATTGCATTAGTTCAACAGATGTTCATATTAGTCAAATTAGTTTTAACTTGTGTATAGTGATTTCATCAATTGATTATGATTAGTTATGTAGTTATGAATATTTTCTGTGTGTTGGGGGGGGGGGGGGGGGGGGGGGAGAGTAGAAGAACAATTGCAAAATATGTTTATAATTGTTATTATGTGATAATTATTGATCGGGTATTTCATTTTTTTCCTTGTTGTGAAAAGTGGTTGGGGGAGGAAAGAAAGAATTAATGTTTATATATTTGTTATTGTGAAGGGGGAGGGGGGTGAAGGAAATTTTAGGGAAAAAAAAAAAACTTTAAGCGGAAGCAAAGATCGTCCTAAATTCCATTTTTATTGAATACAAAGATTTATAGTAAAACAACAACCAGATATGCATTTGCATAAAATTACAACATGCTTTAAAACAATACAAAGGGTTTTAGAAACACTTACCTTTGAAGAACTCTTTCTTCAAGAAATCCCTCGTACAAGCTACGAATGGAACTCCTTCCTCGCGGATCTCCTTCTTCACGTACGAATACCACCACTCGAGAATCCCCTGTACTCTCTTGGGATTAAAGGACTCAAGCAAGAGTTGTGGACTTTGTTTGAATCCTTGGCAGAGGGAAGGATATGGAGAGGAGGAGAGGGAAGAGAAGAACTTTTATTCTCTGTTAATTTTTTTCTTAGAGAGCACTTCTCCTCTGAGAATGAATTGAGAAAGAAGATCATCTTACACAACCAACTTCAATCCCACGTAATATCATTGAGAGAATAAGGGAGTTATAACTCCTTCGCTTTTTATTAATTTCAATTAAATTAATAAAATAGAATATATCTATATATATATATATATATATATATATACTACTTTAATATATATACACACTATATGTTATATCAAATATGACATATAGCATATAGTTTTATATTGCATCAAATACAACATAATCTATAGATTTTATTCTCTCTCAACTATACATGACATTTAATATAAATCACATTTAAATTAAATCCACTTATATAAATCTCATCCAATAAATGATATTTGGATCATATCCAAATATTTTATTCCTCTCAATATAAATCATATTTATATTTAATTACATGAATCTCATTCATATAATTAGTATTTGAATCATATTCAAATTCCTCTCATTTATAATATATCAATTATATTATAATTAATTATATCATATATAATTAATTCCCTCAATTAATTTGTACGCTTCAAATTAATCCGAATATTAAATCCCTGTTGAGCTACAGAGAGGACTTTATGGACCTGTAGATTGAAGCTCCAACGGTACTCGGATAATTAATTAAACTCTTTAATTAAATTATCCAACATCCGTTAACTGTCGGTCACTCCACTAAATACCGATAGCTGCACTCTTCGCACTACAGATAAATTTTTGTGTCCATTTGATATAACCAATTAACAATGTTATGACTCTTCACAAATTGCTCGTAAGTACAGGTGGGCCAAAATACCGTTTTGCCCCTATAGTTTATATCTAACTCCTTAAGAACCACTGATTCCTCTAATGAACAATAAGTCATAATCCCATTATGACCAAGTCCCTCTCGGGCCAGAAGAGGGTGTGGCCTCTATGTTCAAGACTCGGAATCAGCCCTTAAGGGAGAAATTTGTCTACTTGCCCCTGCATCGAGGAAGGAGAGAATTCAGTCTTATGTAGTTGTGTTCCCATCTCCCTAGTCAGACGATTCCTCAATGGTAAGCTTGTTGAGTTGGCAATCTGGCCACTCTCACCCATACAAATCAAAGAACCGTTTTCATGAGTAGGAGTTCACAACTCACTCAGGATTCAGGTCATGTCACCTATGGTAATCCTAGTGAAATGTAAGTCTCTATTATTAACGGCATTATATAAAGAGACTAATCATTTCGTGGTCCGATCTTATACAAACTCTTTGTATAGGATAACTCCGCCCGCATGTCTCCACATGAATTATCAGAATCAGATCATTTGTAGCACTTTACAACACTTGTAACAGCTACAAAGCGGGTCGTATCCGTAGTGTCACTAGGATAAGATACCCAACCTTATTAATCTACTACAGACCATTTAGGTTATTATTTAAACAAGATCCACTTGTATGTTTCTACATACTTGTTTAAATTACATGAAATAACCTTGGATCTTAGTTTATTGGATTGAGTATATGCTTATAAAATAATACTTATTTTATTAACAACAATATGTTTATACAAAGTTTACAAACTACGAGATTACAAGGAGATTTAGGACACCATTCCCAACAGGGGGAGAATTGAGAAAAAAAATGACAAAATATGTATCATTTTTAACTTGTGGAAGATGTTATATGTTTGCTATTATGTAGTTTACTTAATGATATTTCATATTTTTCGTTGTTGCAGAAAAGGTGGTTGGGAGAGGGGGAGTGTTTGAGAATTTATGTTTGTTGTTATATGATGAGTTTTTTGTGATACTTAGGGTTGAAATTATGTGAATTAAGTTTGTCATAATTATATTCTAGACCAACTTATGACTCATAATATAAAATGGATTGATCATTTTACATAAATGGTGAACTTTTTTAAGTTTGATATTTAACTTTTGAAATTGTTGAGAATATGTGAATTGTGTTTGGAAATAATTTGATACGTATCTAATTATGTGTGCAAGATTAAATTGGAGCTTGTTGATGATGACTACATTTCATTTTTTTTTTAAGATTGCTAATTAAGTGATGACTAATTATGTGTAGGACTTTTTTTTAAGATCACTAATTGTAGACTTATTTTTTTTGTAGTGGATATGGGGGATTTTATAAACATTTTTTAATATTAGTATGATTAAGTTGCACTACAATATATTCTTTTAAAATATTATTAAAATTTATGACGTAACTAAAATGTCGCAAGATTATTACATTGAGAAAATAAAACAACGAGTAATGCAATGAATATAAAAACTTTGTAGTGTTAAGAAAACGTCTCATATTGTAACTTTTAGTAAAAATCGCATAATGCGACATTTTGAAAACGCCGCATTATGCGACTTCTTAACCAACGTCGCATAATGCAACTTTTTGAAAATGTCGCATTGTGTGACTTCTAAATCAATGTCGCTTAATGCGACTTTTTGAAAATGTCGCATTATGCGACTTCTTAATCAACATCGCATAATTCGACTTTTTCATCATGTCGTCACATCCTGCGAGGTGTTTTTTGTCAAAAGATCACAAAACACATTCAGCGAAGGGCCTTTAGCGACTAAAGCATGCAACGATTTAAATTAGTCACTAAATATTTTCTTCAACAAAATTTAGTTTTTAGTGACGAATATTTTTAGTCGCAAAAGGCAAGATTTTTTGTAGTGAGAAGTACAACAAAAATGTAAACAAAATAGTCAAAATGAGTATAGTTAAATTGATATAGTGCATGCTTGTACTATTAATTTCGATTTGATTCCCTTCACCCCACATGTCATAGAAAAAAATGTAAACAAAATAAGACTAAGTAGACCTAAGTTTAGTGATAAGAAACTTAAAAGAACATGAAACATATTTACTAATTTAAATATTTCCTTATGAATTATTTATATTTCTATTTTTTAGAAATATCTATATTGACAAATATTTTTATCAACATTTCTATAAAATTGAGATTTCCATATTTTCATTGATAAGAACATTTTTTTTAAACCTAGATTTAAACCCACATGGCTTACCTTATTTATCCAAGTTTAAAAACAAGTAAATTAATATATTTAATATTATATACAATTCTAGAATTTAATTAAGAAATTAGCCATAATTAAGACAACAAGCAATCATATCCACAATGTTTTTCTTTTCCATTGAAGAATTTTGGAAATAACTTTTTATTTTTCTTATCATAAATTTAAAAATAAAAGTTGCACAAACACACATATGTAATGCCTAGAGGAATAATTAATAATATGAAAAAGTACATAACATGTATGAAACCCTCCTTAAATCTTTGACATAATCTCAGTTGGTATTGACTTATTAATTTATTCATAATTAGATAAAGCTCTTGTATGCATGCAGGTCATGGAGGGTGAGCACCATTATTCTTTATTTTAAATTTATAATATATAGTTTTTATTCATTTATTTATTTATAAACTTCATTTGGTTGAAGCAAGGAAGCAACATTAATAGAGACAGTGAGAAAAATGACAGAAAAAATTTCAACCTTTCTTACATCATTAATGCCTTCCTTGACTATCTTATTCAATTACCCTTTGACAACAATTGTTTATGTAAGAAAATAAATAAAGTGGAGATATTATTATTATCATGGAGAAGAGATTAATTGTTAGGTGGATTTTTACCCAAGTTATATGACTTCCATGTTTTTTTCCCTTTTAGAAAAAAAAGAACATATATTATTTCCTTGTTAGACTTTGGATTTTTTTTGGGTTAAATTAATAAGACTTTGACAAAGAGAAATTGATGTGAAAGAGTGAAATTTGGGTTCATATGTAGTTAAAACTATGTGTATATATAGCAAAACTTTTACTTTATATTATTTTAAATAAGAGTACAAGTTTAGCAAAAAGATTCAAAGTTTTAGACAGAAGCCTTAAATAGACCCTAGGATAAATAAATTATGGAGATATATGTAACAGCCAAATATTTGAAACTGGTAGATGATTGATGTTGTGAGTGAATTTTGACCCGACAGAATAAAGCACAAATCAAGATAAGATAAAGTAGAATCAAAATCAAAATAAAATTAGATAATATAAGATTTGATCTAGCTTGTTTGGGATTTGGAAAAATCTATATCCTAATCCTAGGAGGGTTAAATCTCATATCTAAGTCCTAGTAAGATTAAGATAAACCCTAGATCATATGAGGTATCTTGAACTTCTGAGTTGTTCTATTTATTATCTAGTTCTCTTACTCACTTAGGCATCGAAGCTCTTTTCCTTTATTTTGTTGGTTCTCTTTTCCCCAAATTACAAATTTATCGTTGATGTTACGTGGAGGTTAGGTGTATTTTTCTTTATTCAAAATTTGGCATCAATAGTTGGTGTCATCTGTGGGACGAGAGTGCTTTACTTTTTTATTTCAAAAAGTAAGGAAATGAAGACTAGTTGAATTTGTTTGCAATCTAGCCTCAGGAAAATCTCTTATGGTAAAAGACATTGGGAATTTTTCATGTCCATATAGTCATAAATCAAAGAAAAGATCGACAAACCCAATGCAGAAAAAGTCTCTTATAGTAAATTGTTTTTTGGAACACACAATTTTTATAAAGAAGATCACAAAGGATTATAACAAAATAATTATGTCATGCATGATTTAGATATTATTAAATAACACGAGATTTAAATAAACTCGCTATTAATTTCTTAACGTAGCATTAGAAAATATTTTAGTTGAAAATATTGCTTATATGAGATTCAATAATTTGGTAGAAATCTTCGAGAACGTTGAAAAGCGTAAATAAACCATTATGACTTCGTATGAGGTAACTTCTTCTGACTTATTCTCTTTTTTATGTTCTCTTATTGACATAAGCATCAGAGCCATTTTCTTTGTTTTGCAAGTCCTCTTTTCCCCTACTTACAAATTTACTGTTAGGTCATATATGTTTTCCCTTGGCCAAAATTGTGCATCAACTTTTATTCTTTTAAGGAAGAATATCCAAATTTAGCCTTGAATTTGGCAAATTTTATCAAATTCTACCTATTGAAAATTTTACTTCTAGTAAATTTTCGATTGAAAAATCATCCATTTTAATATTTTTAGGTACCTTTAATGAATGCAAAATACAAAAATATTGTGTTTAGCACGAAATTAATAAAGCAAAAAAAGCGATGCTAGAGTTAGATCAGTTTCGAAAGTTTGGTTCAATCTATCACTCAAAATTTGATTTTGCGTAAAATTAGATATTTTTTTAAAAATTAATGAGTTTTGAAGGACTTTTATTGTAATTAGTGGACAAATAATTTAGCACGAAATTGGATATAGTGTAACAACGGTAACAGATGTTCAAGTCTAGAATTCAATTAGATGAAATTGAAAATTTCAAGTGCAATTTGATATACAACTTGACAACGTCATGAGTAAAAAAAAAATTGGGTTTTTCATTTTTTTAAAAAGTTCGAGTGTCTTGTTAGAACCAAATATTAATCTAAATGATAGTTGTTTGTGTCGTGCAATAACCACTATGTAATTTTGATACAACCTCAATACTAATTGTCTCACATCGATTGCTCCCCAATGTTAACACAACATTTTTAATAGAAGAACACTCGTTAGAAAAGAGTTAAAATCAAGAAAAGTTTACGATTAAAAACAAACACAAAGAAGAAGAAGTGTGCGGAGAGTCGTTCAACGTTTTAGAGAAGACCAAAACAAATAGCAAAAATCTGCATATATGAGAACTTTTGGAACCACCCTAAACACCATTTATGAACCCACATGAGATGATATATCCCCACATCCTATATCATCTCAGCGTTTGGAGACCCATTATCCTATTTCACCGATTTTAATTGTTTGTGGACCCATTTTCGGAACGTGTTTCGTATCTCACTGTCATTTTCCTTCCGTATATCGTATATCATCTCAGTGTTTGAACATACTTGATCGTTCATATTCGATCAGAACTTCCCAAACATCAGAGTTCTCCAGACATCAGAACTTCTCACATCTTATATCATCTCAGTGCCCCAAACTTATAAAATTTATAGTGTGGGACAAAAGTAAAAAAGTAAATTTTTTTTATATGTTAATATTAAAATTTTATTTTAGTCCGTAAAATTTTAATCTTATTTTGAACTATTATAATTATGGAGAGAAAAAAAAAAACACTTTATTTCACTATGTTTTAAATGTTTTAATCGTAAATAGTAAATCGGAATCTTTTGCATTATATGAACTAAATATTTTTTTTTTTTTATTAAAACCGAGAAAAAAATGGAGAAGAAAAGTATATTTTACATTTAAAAAGAAAATTGGAAATTACGAGTTGCTGATTCTTAATTTTTAGATATAATTATTGGAAAAGTCCAATGCTGAATGATTTATTGGTTAAGTTTGTTTTATCTTCATTTTGACTGAATATATTTTTGTCCTTTTTCTGTTGGCGGCCAAGTGAAATTAAAAAATAAAAGAAAATAAGAGTGAACCATTCATAATTATTTTGTAATAATATAGATGAAAAAAATATCAAACCTTTTTGGTTTAAATAATATCAACTATAGTATATTGTGTAGTATTGATGTGATTATAATGTTTCATTTTTTAATGTTATTGTTCATTTGTAAAAAAGAAAATAGCATTCCTTTTGTTTTAATAATATGAACTATAGTCTATAACTTCAATGGCTAGTAAGTAATGTCATTCATTATATAGTGTTTCTTCCTATCATGGGTTAACATGTCCAAAATCTAAGTCCAACTATGTACCATTTTTTGAGAGATAATTGTCATGGGAGTTTTGTCTTAAGTTGAATGGTTGCTTTTGATACTTTCGACTTCAAGAATTAGTTGAGAGAAAGGAGGTCCAAGTCCATTTGGAGGAAACGAGGTATAAGAATTGAATAATGAAAAATTTCAAGATCTCGTGGAAGTGTCAATAAGTAGTATAGACACGTTTTTAATAAGGGTTGTCCTAAAGACAATTATTCTCTTTTCACGGACTACAATGGTCACCTCAGCAAAATACAAAAACCAATTTCGATAGAATCACTGTTGAAAATTTATACGAGGTATAAATAAATGTGAAATAAACTAAATTTTATCTTCATCTCCCACTTCACCGGTTAGAACAAAATAAGATATCGATCATAAAATAACAAATAAATAGGATAAGAAAAAAAGAAAATTATATCGAAAAATATACTGGTTCATCCTAAATTCGAGATTACATCCAGTCTTTTGCAACTACGTGTTTTACTGTGATGGAGATTGTAAATAACCTTCAAATTCGCTTACAAATCTTTCCTATATAACCCAATACGAACTTTTTAAATTTTCAGTATTACAATCCGATATCTTAGAAGTATTTTTTTTTTCAATCAATAATCTGCTGACTAGCCACTCAATGAAAAATGCTGAGGAAAAGAAAGAATCCTCCATTGGAGCTCTCGGCCTTTTTTTTCCCTTTCTCAATAAAACTAAAGCTCACTTCACATTTTTTCTTCTCATTTAGTTTCTTTTAAAAGGATTTCCACCGCCCTCAATTTCTTCTTTAATCATCCTTCACCTCCAAATAAGCCAATAAGAGATGTTGGTTATTGAGTTAATTGAAAAAGGAAATGGGCCTTAATTTTGTTTCATGAAACCACCTCTAGATTAATCTAATAAAATTCTTATAATAAATTATGCCTCACACATCACCCAATGAAAAAGGGTTGCTTGTAGGTTAATTACAAAAAGAGAAGGAATGGGCCTTGAAAAAGGTTGTTGGCCATGAATTTCACAAATAAAGAAGACCAAATGAATCCAACGTGAGCCATGCGTATGCAATTCAACTATGAATTGTTATTTTGAACTCCATACAAATCTAACAATCTCCCACTTAGAGATAAAATAACAATCTTACCTCCCACTGCAACGAAAAATATGATCTTGGCAAATTCCAAAGACTTTACTCGTACTATAATTGTTATCTCTAATCTTCTTGGCGAACTCCAAAGATTAACCTAAAGTAATAAAATAGGAAATCATCAGAAAATAGTTGTAGCTCATTTGTGCTTGTCCTGAGGTATGAACAAACTACGTGGAACTGTCCCCCAAACATAAAGAACAGTCACATACTCTCAGTTCAGTTAAGTGGTACCAATTGACATCCTCTTCAATTCTGAACACCTATTCTTGAAGAAGATATTTTCACCAAGTGGCTTGACTCATTCTTTCAAGCTTGTTACCAAGTTAGAGACTCTGTCTTTTATCCTAGCAACTGTTTTGGTCTTCCAATTGGATGTCCTTATTCGCCTCGGCGACTTCATCAATCCATTAGACTATCTAACACTTGGAGGTTCGTGATAGACATCAATTTCCTCTCTCGAACTTACCAATTATTTTTGAATTGATGGATCTTGATCTGACTGATCTAAATTGACTATATTTGCTGTTGGCTGAACTACACTTCTATATCTGTCATCTATAGCTTTAACCGGTATCTAATGTCTCGTTGATTTTTTGGCAACATCAAACTGACATCTATACAATGTAGAGTATTTGTGGCTAATTGCCACTACCTGGGCTCCAAACATGAGTTTACACTGGCAACTGCCAAACTCACACCTATAACTCTCATCATCCAACTTGCCAATAGAAATGAGATTTATATTCATCCTAGGCACAAACCTAACATCTCGCAATACTAACTTTTTTCTGCACCCCATCTTTAGATTAATGTCTCCAATTCCAACTATCTTGGAAACCCTACCATTTCTCATCCTCACTAGACCATGGTGTCCGAATGTGAAAGATGTGAATAGACTCATATCTAAAGCTATGTGTATGAAAGCTCCACTATCGATTGTCCATTCAGATGAGTGGTTACTACTTTTTGTCTTACTCTTAATACAGACACACGCATCATCTATTTCTTCATCAATTTCAACTATATTCACTTGTTGCTTTCTTTTTAGACCCTCTTCTAATTTCTTACACTAACTTTTGAAGTGACCCTTTTGTGTGACAATAAAAGCTCTATCTCTTTATTCCTATTTCTCCACTTTTTCTCAGTTTTACTCAACTAATCATTTTCACAATTTATCTTGTCTCTACCCCTATTTACAACTAAAGCCGAATCTACAGTAGATTCTTTACTACTGTCCTTCCTATGAATTTCTTCAGCTTTAACTAAATTACAAACTGCTAAAAACTTCAATGTGTTTTCCTCAATACAATTAGACAATGTTGTTTTCATAGTTTCCCAACTATTCGGTAAAGACATTAATAACTGAATATTATACACTTCATCAGTAAATTAAATCTTGACAGATTTTAACTAATTAATTGAAGTGGTAACCTTATTGATATAGGAATTAACATAAACATCCTCAGCTATTTGCATGTTGAAATATTTCTCAAGGAGATAAGTCTTACTATTAGCAAATGGTTTCTCGTACCTATTTGTAAGTTCTTCCATCAACTTGACTGCACTAGTCTTAGTGGCAACAAGACTGGCCACATTCATCGTCAGATACATTTTGATGACTGCAACTACTTCTTCATTCAAATTCTCCTAATCTTCAACTGATATCCCTCAGGTCTCTCCTTCAATGCTTTATGCATTTTCTTGTAAGTAAAAAATTTTGGGGTTGATGCACTAAATCTCGTGGTCTTGTAGTTTGTAATTGTATTTGTACAAACAATTTATTTATCTAATAAAATAAGATGTATTTTATTCGACATTTAGTTTCATTAACCTATACAAACCAATAAATTAAGATCCAAGGTTATCTTCTGTAACTTAAACATGTATGTGGAGACATATAGGTAGATCATATTTAAGTGATAACCTAAATGGTCTGTAGTAGATGGATAAGGTTGGGTACCTTATCCTGATGACACTACAAGTACGACTCACTTTATAGTTGTTACAATTGTTGTAAAATGCTACAAATGATCTGACCTTTGATAAAGTAAACTAACATGCAACAGAAGAAATCAAAATCAATAAGCACTCTAATTACATTTAATTTGAGTTTTAAAAGCATGCAAAACAGGTTTATGCTAAAGTAGGTTTCAAGAATATAATAACCTTTGATGCTTGCTTCTCTCCGTGAATTTCAACTCCAAAACTTCAGTGGACCACCTCAAAGAGCTTCTCTACTATCCTCTAACTTGGATTTGAGAAGTGGAACTCAAAATTGGAGCCAATTATATGAAGGGTTGGAGAGGGTTTGAGAGATGGAGAGTGGGTTTCAGATTTTCCAGCAACATGAATTAATCAAAGCTGAAATTCAGCTTATTTATCAATTCTTATCATGCAAACACTTAGTTGTTAATTGACACTTCAATTAGCACTAAGCAAGTGGAAAATGTGGCTGATTTGGGTGAAGCCACTCCAAGTGAAGGAAAAACTTAGAAAATTCCAAGTGAAAGTGGAATTTTCATTTTTCCAATTTTAAATTTCCATTTAATTTTCAATAAGATTAAATATATAGATATAGATATAGATATAGATATAGATATAGATAGATAGATAGATGTATGTATGTATATGTATGTATGTATGTATATATATATATATGTATGTATATATATATTGTAAATTAAAATTTGAATTTGAATTTCAATAAATGAAATAATGTTTTATTTATTTAAATAATTAATTAAACTAATTTAATTAATTAATTAATTAATTAATATCAAATATTAAATTAAATAATCATCTAATTAGACATGAATCTTATTCATGTAATTTTATATTTAAGTCAACATTTAAATGTTTTACACTCTCCAATTTTGTTCAATTTTCACAAAATTAAACTTTTTAATTGCATCGAATATAATTAATTAAAACCCTAATTGAATTTGAACACTTCAAATTCAAAACCCTTCGAATTTGAATATCTCAAATCCGCTTAACTCACTAATCCAAGATATAATTTTACGAGTCAGTAAAGAGACCTTATGGACCTATGGTTCATGAGCTCTAACGATTTGAGATTAATTGGCTAAACTTGTTTAGACCAAATCAATCAATATTCGTTAACTATCGAGACACACCATTATACCTCGATAGTTGCACTCTCCTTATTGTAGACATATTTCTATCCATTTTAACCATAATCAGTAAGTCAATCATTCATAGGTTGTTCGTATTTTCAGCTAGGTCAAAATTATCATTTTACCCCTACAAATACATCTTGCTCCTTAAGCTTCCACTAATCTTCTATTGAACTATTTGGTTTATAGTCCAACCTATAAACCATGTCCCTCTGGATCATTAGAGGACAAGGTTCTATTGTTCAATACCAGGAATCAGTGCTTAAGAGAGCAACCTATCTGCTAACCCTAAGTTGGATAGGAGTGAATTCTATCTTATAGAACTATGTCCCCA
Organism: Benincasa hispida; assembly: GCF_009727055.1. Taxonomy (NCBI): domain Eukaryota; kingdom Viridiplantae; phylum Streptophyta; class Magnoliopsida; order Cucurbitales; family Cucurbitaceae; genus Benincasa; species Benincasa hispida. Next base: position 9,947,113 of record NC_052353.1, on the reverse strand, counting down.
ACTATCTATCCAGTCTTATTCCTAAAATGGGAGGCTTATTGAATGGTGCTGATGGACTATAATCACCTATCTAGATCAAAGAATAGTCCCAAATAGACAGGAGTCCATAGTTAGCTCAGGATTAAGATCGAGTTACCCTAAGTCATTGAATTTGAAATAGTTAGTTTTAACTAAAAATGGCCGTTATAAAGAAAAGTAACTATTTTGAGGTCCGGTCTTATGTAAACTCATTGCATAGTATGTCCTTACACACATATCTCCACATGAATTATTTTGGGATTACATCATTTATATCAATATACAAAATAGGTCGCATCCACTAGTGTCACCAGGATGAGGTACCCAATCTCATCCATATACTTATAGACCTATTTTGGCTATATACTGAAACTTGATACTCTTTTATGTTGCCACATAAAGTTAAAATATTCATATTATAACCATGGATTAATTTATTGGATTTTTATATAGAATGCAATATCAATAACAATTTATTGAAAAAAAATACTCAATAGTACTTTTATTGATAAATAGAATATGTTAACAATATTTACAAACTGCGAGTTTAAGACATTCCCAACAACCTTGATCATTCATGTGGAGACATATAAGTAGGGGTATTCTATACAAAGAGTTAGTATAAGATCAGACCACGAAATGAATAGTCTTTCTATATAACACTGTTGCTAGAAGAGACTTACATTTTACAAGGACGACCATCGGTGACTTGACATGAATCCTGAGTGAGTTGCGAACTCCTACCTATGAAGGCGATCCTTTAATTTTTATGGGTGAGAGTGGTCAGATCTGCCGACTCAATATGCCAACTATTTTAGGGTATCATTTGATTGGGAGCTAGGAACGCAGCTGCACAAGAAGGAATTCATTCATTCCCTTCTGTTAGGGTAAGTAGAGAAATTGTTCCCATAAGGGCTAATTCGGGGGCTTGAACAATGTGGCGTCACACCCTTTCTTTGCCGGAGAGAGGTTCGGTTATAGTTGGACTATGACTAATTGTTCATTAGAGAGATCAGTGGTACTTAAGAAGTTAGATGTAACTATAGGAGCAAAAAGGAAAATTTAGCCCAGTTATAATTATGAGCAATTTGTAAAGGGTCACCGTACAGTTTCTTGGTTATATTCAATGGACACAGAAATATATCTGTAGTGTAAAGACTGCAACTATCGGTCTTTATTGGAGTGACCAGTAGTTAATGAAGGTTTATGAATTTAATTAAATAGTTTAATTAATTATCAAGTATTACTGGAGCTTTAATCTATAGGTCCATAAGGTCCCTTCATTAGCTCAATTGGGATTAATGAGAATGGAATTAATTTGAATAATTCAAATTTATTAAAGGGAATATCAATGTAATTTATGTGATACATTATAATATAAAGTTTTATTTGAGAGAAATAAATATTTAAATATGATTCCAATATTAGTTATGTGAATGTGATTCATATAAAAACTATACGTTAAAATTAATATGAATATGATTGATATTAATACTATAGGATAAATGAGAGATTAATAAACTATAAGTTATATTATATGTGATATAATATAAACTATGGGTTAAGTGTTATATTAGATATAACATATGGTTTGATATTTATATTTATTAAATTAGTTTATAT
>NC_052353.1:9818271-9945465 GCF_009727055.1 Benincasa hispida | reverse complement strand
AAATAATTGGGGAGGGAGTTATTGTAACTCCCTCAACCCACTTTATCTAATAACCAACGTGAAATTGGGTTCACATATTGACATAGATTTCTTCTTCTTCTTCTCCCTGCATTCTAGAAGTCTCTTTGTGATTTTTGGCTCTCAAAATAAAAGCTCCCCCTCATAAAAAAAAATTAATCTACTGAAGCCCATGAACTCTCAATGATTCTCTATCTTGAGAATAACGGGAAGAACTCTTGGTGGTGTCCATTTTATTGTTGTCTTTTGGGCGTTCGTGAGACCTGGAGACGAGTTCGAATTGTTCATGCAATACACCGGGAGAGGATTCGTGAAGAACTAGGTCTACAAGGGTAAGTCCTTAATTCCTTCTTCCACTCCAATTGTTGAAAAGCATGCTTAACTAAGACTGTTTAATCCTAGTTTTCGTCCTCTGGGTTATTCATGTTTTGTAAATTTAAAATTGGGGCACGATCCTTCCGCTACGGGTAGTCATCTACTTCTTCAAAGAAATCCTTAACCTGCATCTTCCAATATCCAAAATTTTTCCCATCAAATTTTATGATACCCTCGAAACTGATCCTATAACTTCTGAACCAAAAGCTCTTATGTCACATGTTGGAAATTTATGTGAAATATAAATAAATGTGGAATAAACTAAATTATATCTCAAAATCCCACTTCACATGTTAAAGCCAAATAAGTAATTGATCATAAAAAACAAATAAATAGAATAAGGGAAAAAGAAAACGACACTAAAAAATATACTGATTTGCCTCAAAATTGAGACTACGTCCAGTCTTTTACAATTATAGATTCTACTATGATGGAGATTGTAAAGAACCCTCGAACTAGCTTACAAATCTTACTCAAATAACCCAACACGGACTATTTAAATTTCCAGTACCATAACTTCGTATCTTGGAATAAAATAAGAAGAGAAACCCTCAATCCCAAGAGAAAGTACCCTCTGTATTTTTCTCAATCAATAATCTTCTTACTATCACTCAATGAAAAATTCTAATGATTTCTTAATAAAACTAAGGCTCACTTTGAGGGATTGAATCCCAATGTGGAAGCGTGTTAACACTTTTATCATTGAATTGGGATGGAAAAAAATATATATTTGATTTTACAGTAAAGTAAAGGCTTAGCATTCAATTAAGGAAATTTTAAAAAGTATATTTGAAGACCAATTCTTCACGAATCTCTGTACATTTTCTCTGCATGAAATCCTAAGAATTCCAACGAAAGACACTACCAAGAAAGCTTCCCTATTATGTCTCTGGAAGGATCACGGATGTTCGGACCCAAAATGGCAAGGAACTAAAGAAACTCTTGAGAGAAGATTTTCTCTGATAGATTGAGAGAGAGTAGAGAGATGATAACCACACCAAAGTAGTTTTCTGTGTTACTACGTTTCTGTATTTCACAGAAACTAAGATGAGGGGAAATAACCCCCTCACATCCCACTCTGTACTCCCCTGCATAAATGTAGGGGAGTTATTTTAAATATAATTAATTAATTAATTAATTTAATAAATATATATTAAATGAAAAATAATAAAAATAATTAAATAATATTATTAGTAGTTAATTAAATTAAACTATTAATTAATCTAATATTATATATTTTTTTAATTGTGCATTTAAATGATATAAAAATACATATCTCTCTCTTATCCTATAGTTTCAATATGAAACCAATTCGTATTAAATTTTACTATAAAGTTTTATTATTAATCCAATTTATATTAATTTAATATTCGAATCTTATTCAAATATTATTCTCATATTATATAGTTTTAGTTATAAATCATATTTACAATTAACTATGTTCTATAATGTATCATCATACATTATACTTAATATTAATCCTTATTAATATAAATTTCTCTAAAATAATTCGAACAATTCAAATTATTCCAAAATTAATTGATCCTTGTTTTACCCTTAGTGAGCTAACAAGGGGACCTAATGGACTTACAGATTAGAAACTCTAATGATTCAAGATTAAATTAACCAAACTCTTCACGAATTGCTCGAAATTGCAGTTGGGTCAAAATTACCATTTTACATCTGTAATTATACATTTTTCCTTAAGTTCCACTAATCCTCTAATAAACAATCTATTTTATCGTCTTATCATAAAAAAATCTCTCTCGGGCCAATGAAAGGGAGGGGCTCTTGTTCAAGACCCAGAGTTACACATAAGAAAGCAACTCATCTACTTTCCCTGAAAATGGGAAGGGTGAATTCCATTGGAGTTATGTTCCTAACTCTTTACTTGGAAAATCCCAAAATGGTAGGCCTATTAAGTCAGAGACTCGAGCCACTCTCATCCATACAGATCAAAGGATTGCTCTCACAGATAAGTGTCCATAACTCATTCAGGATTGAGATCGAGTTACCTATGGTCATCCTAAGAAATGTTAGTCTCTTCAATTAAAAAAGAGATCAGGATGCCCCCATTCACATTCTACACTTGAACGATTTGTAACACTTAAAAAATAGGTTGTATCTATAGTGTCATTAGGATATGGCACCCAACCTTATCCATATACTATAGATCTTTTAGGTTACTACTTGAACATGATTCACTTGTTTGTCTACCACATATTGTTCAAGCTACATAAAATAACCTTGGATCTTAGTTTATTGGATTGAGTTAATGTATTCTAAATGTTGAATAAAATACTCTTCATTTTATTAAATGAATAATTTTTATTTACAATTACAAACTATAAGATCTACGAGATTTAGGACACTAAATCCAACATTCTCCTACTTGTCCTAAAGCGAATAGGGTGTATAGTACATATAATATAAAGTATAATATAATAAACTAGAGCATACTCTATACCTCATAATACTCCCACTTTCCCTAGATAAGATGACACATATTTTGTAGACTCTCCATGTGACTTTAAAAAACCTTAGCCAAGAGAGTCTTTGTAAATGGATCAGCAACATTATGTTCCGCAGCAATCTTTGCAATGATCATGTTTCCTCGTTGCACAATCTCTCGTATGAGATGACATTGCGCTTAATATGCTATCCTCTTTTGTGGTTCCAAGACTTCTTGGAGTTTGCCACAACATCACTATTATCACAGCATAAGGTGATTAACATTGACATGTTTGGAACTACTTCCAAGTGTGTCAAAAACTTCCTCGGCCAGATAGCTTCTTTAGCAGCTTCAAAGTAGCGACATATTTCGACTCCATGGTAGAATCAGTTATACAATCTTCCTGGATGTTGCACCATACTACAACTCTATTAAGAGTGAACATTGATCTTGATATGAATTTTATAGAATCCTTATCAGTCTAAAAATCAGAGCCAATGTATCCTATAAGGATCAAATCCTTAACACCATACACAAGCACGTAGTCCCTCGTTCTCTTAAGATACTTGAGAATGGTCTTAACCGTAATCCAGTAATCAAATTCTGGATTGGATTGATATATATACTAACTATCCCTACTGCATAGCAAATATCTAACCTAGTACACAACATGGTGTACATTAGGCTACCTACTGTAGATACATAGGGAATCTGTCTCACCTTCTCAATTTCTTGAGGTGTTTCAGCATACTATTTCTTAGACAAGATTATTTCATGTCTAAAGATAATAAACCCTTCTTGGAATTCTACTTCGAATATTTGACAAGTATTTTGTCAATATACAATGCCTGAGACAAGTCTAGCATTTTGTTCTTACGATCCCTTATGATTTGGATCTCTAAAACAAACTGTGTTTCATCCAAATCTTTCATTTGAAATTGAGAAGCTCATTTTTGAACATCAGTCAATAAGCCTACATCATTTTCCAATGAGTAGGCATCTAAATACAATACTAAGAAAGCTACTGAATTATTGATGATTTTCTTATATACAAAAGGTTCATTAATATTTTGGTCAAAGCTAAAAGATTTGATTGTAGTATCAAATCTTATATTCCAAGATCGAGAATTTTACTTCTATCCATACATGGACCAATTAAACTTGCTTTTCTCTTGTTTTTTGACAATGAATCCCTATGATTGTTTCATGTATATATTCTCATCAAGATTAATGTGGCAATAGACAAAAGAATATGGATAAACTTTAACATGACAACAAGTGAGAAAATTTCATCATAATCTACTCCTTCGATCTGGGTATAACCCTTTGCCACTCATCTATCCTTAAAGGTTTGTATTTTTTCATCGACACCTCCCTTCCTCTTGTAGATTCATTTACAATCTATAGGTTTTACCCCATCAGGTTCATTGACAAGATTTCAGATTTGATTGAAGTACATAGACTTCATCTCAAGATTCATGTCTTTAATCCATTCATCTTTCTTCATATCATCCATTGCCTGGTTATAGGTCAACAGATCCTCGACATCATCATTTGGTATGATGGCTTTAGTTTTTGTTGAACCCAAATAGTGAGCAAGTTGGATAATAACCCTCTCACTACATTGAGGCTCCCTCAACTCTTGGGAATGATGTACTTGACTAGATGAAGCAACATCAATAACCTTGTTGAAGTGATAGGTTCTTCAATAACTTTTGTTGAAGTTTGAGTAGTTTTATTGGAAAGCTCATTCAATACGATTCTACTTCTTCGTTTATGCTCCCTAATGTGGTCTTTCTCCAAGGAAGTAGCACTTATTGATACAAACACTTTATTATCTTTTGGATCATAAAAGAGACCACCTCTCGTTTCTTTTGAGTAGCCTACAAATAGGCATAACTTTAAACATGGTTCCAACTTCTTTGGGTTAGCTACTAGCACATGGGTTGGAAAACCCTAAATCCTAACATGCTGCAAACTAATTTTACAACCTCTCCATAACTCAAAAAGTGTTTCAGAAACACTTTTTTTATGAAACTTGGTTCAAAATATAGGTTGCAATCTCCACTGCATCATCCCAAAACGAGTTAGGCAGAGAAGCATAACTCATCATTAACTGAACCATGTCTAAAGGGTTCTATTTCTCCTTTATGATATACCATTTTGTTGAGTTGTACGAGGTGCTGAGAGTTGAGATGTGATTCCATGTTTTATCAAATAGTTCTAGAATCTCATATCCATATACTCTCCACCTCGATATAATCAAAGTGTTTTTATCTTTTTACCAAACAAATTCTCAACTTCAGCCTTGTACTCCTTGAACTTTTCAAGTGTATTAGATTTATGTTGTAATAGATAAACATACCAAAATTTAGAATAATCATCTGTAAAAGTGATGAAATATTCATACCTTCCTATTGCCTTGATATTCATCGAACCACAAAGGTCTAGATATAAGTTCTAAGGGCTCTTTGGCTCTACTTTTTATAGTAAAAGATCATTTTGAAGGAAATCAAATTAGAGAATATCCATGAGCAGTGGATGGGATCATTCCCAATTCCATTCAAATTGAACAAACAATTACAATCTACAACGGAAACTAACAAGTTATGTAACAACCAAAATTATGGCATGCTATAATAGATTCAAGGGATAAAATATGCGTACCTTTGAAGAACCATTCTTAAAAAATCCCTTGATCTACAATGCGTCCACAACAACTCTTGAACACAACGAACAACATAAAGCACGTACACGAACACAACGATCATCTGAATGCTTCTCGAACCCAATCAAGTCCATCTCGATTCATGAACTGAGTAAAGATACTACCACAAGTGTTACCTTGATATTCTCAGTGTGAAATCCAGGAGATGTGGGCTTTATATGATCTTGGCTTAGGAAAGAGAGGAGATTTGTGATCGAGTAGACGATCAAGTAAGTGGGAGATGATACACTGTCTATAGCATAGACGATGTATTCGATCGTTTAGTAAACGATAGTCTATCGCATAGACTTTGCTACTCGATCGTGTAGCAACGATAAACTGAATGACTATCGTATAGTCAACTCTACACGATTGTTTAGTCTCTATCAACGCTATCGCTTAGTAAAACTCTTTTACTTGATAACTTTTTTCGTGAGTAATTTCCGAATAAAGAAACTTCTGATTTTAGGAAAAACATTTTTCTTTATCCCATAGTTACCATAAAACTTCTAATAATCTCCCACTCAATCGGTTATTAGAGAAAAAAAATTAATTATCATATAATTAATATATTATAAATAAATATGATAATCAATTTATCATATTATATTTATAACCTATAGTTTTAATATTTCATCATATGAAACATATAAACCATAGTTCTTTTTCTATTTTATGGTACTTAATGTAAATCATATTTACATTAATTCCTTCAAATAATGTATCTAATTCTTCACACCAATTATATCACATATAATTGTATTTTCTTTTGTTAATTTGAACACTTCAAATCAACTCCAAAATCTGATTCTCAACTTGAACCTATTAAGCTACCAAGGGGACCTTATGGACTTATAGCTTGAAGTTTTAACGGTACGTGAATAACTAACTAAACTCTTTAGTCACAAAATCTATCATCCGTTAACTGTCGAGCATTCCACTAAAGACCAACAGCTGCACTCTTCTCACTACAGATATATTTTTGTGTCTATATTAACCAATCAACAGTGTGATAACCCTTCACAAATCGCTCGTAAGTATAGCTAGGCCAATTTACCATTTTTTCCCTGTAGTTACATCTAACTCCTTAAGTACCACTGATTCCTCTAATGAACAATAAGTCACAGTCCTACTATGACTGAGTCCTCTATTCCAAAGAGAAGGTGTGGCCACTATGTTCAAGACCCGAAATCAGCCCTTAAGGGAGCAATCTATCTACTTACCCCTGCTTCGAGGAAGAAATAAATTTCGTCTTGTGTAACTAAGTTCCTAGCTCCCCAATCAGACAAATCCCCAAAAAGGTAGGCTTGTTGAGTTGGCAATCTGGTCACTCTCACCTATACTAATCAAAGGACCACCTTCATAGGCAGGAGTTTCCAAAACACTCAGGATTAAAGTCATGTCACCTATGATCGTTTTAGTGGAACATAAGTCTTAATTATCAACGGCGTTATATAAATGGACTAATCATGTTGTGGTCCGATCTTATACAAACTCTTTGTATAGGACACCATCTCTCGCATGTCTCCACATGAGTGGGCAGGATCAGACCATTTGTAGCACGTTACAACACTTGTAACTATCTACAAAGCGGGTCGTATCTGTACTGTCACTAGGATAAGGTATCCCTCCTTTATCCCTCATTTTTCATCGACACCTCTCTTATTTAAGGCATGATCCACTTGTATGTCTCACATACATGCTTAAGTTTACATAAAATAACCACAGATCTTAGTTTATTAGATATGAGTAAATACAAATACAATAACACTTATTTTATTTATAACAATGTCTACAAACTGTTTACAAACTACGAGACTCCGGGAGAATTAGGACACCAATCCCAACAATTTTGTGATTTTTCTTTACAGACATGATTGGTGAAGAATCTTCTTCTAACTCTTTTAGAAGTCCATTATTGACCAACCTCTCAATCCTATTGAGATTTATGTGACCCAATATTAGATGCCAAGGATGGACCTTTTCTTTTGGAGAAACTTTTAGTCTTTTATTTTGTGTTGTTGTAGTGTTGAACATTGCAACATTATGAAAGTGCATTGATACGAAATGAAAAAATATCAATACCATTTTTTGAAATAAACACTTTATTTGCCACATTTAGAAGAGTGGTAGGGTTGTAGTCAATTTTGTTCATAATTGCATTAATACGAAATGGAAAAAAAACTCTCGGATAGAGTTTCCAGAATAAAGCTTACCTAGTTAGACTCGTCTATGACAACCCCGTATTTTCTGCTACATTGAAGTGGGCCTTCAAATTAAGGGCATATTCCCTAACAGATGATTCGTCGTTCATCATCACGTTGAAGATGTACTTTAAAGCTTCATGCCTAAGATGTGCGATCAGTTATCCAAACATCTCAAGCAGTAACTCCATGATCTCGCTTACAGTGATCATGAGCTCATAATTTTTGGCCAAGAATTCAGTTAAACTTGCGAAAGTATAGACTTTAGCCTTATCGTTGGCCTTAATGAAGGAACAGTAAGGTCCACTGCGAAAGCGGGATCGTCCCAATTTCATTTTTATCACAGAATTAAAATTTATAGAACAAAGAAACTTGAACAAAAATTCCCTCTTAGATCCGGTCACGAACTTTCCAAAGAAACACGAACAAAAGTTGCAACCCGATGTGGACATCACCACTAGTGAACCTGTATTCTCCTTAGGGGTTGAGAATTGGCAGGAGGTGTGGGTTTTGTTACTTTTTGGAAGAGGGAGAGAATAAATTTGAGATGAATTCTTTTCTCTAGGAGAATGTGTTAGGCAATAAAAAATACAAAAAAAAAAAAAAAAAAAAAAACAGAGAGTGACCTTGTAAATCTTTTGTGAAGAAGATGAAATATGTAAAACTGAATCTCCTTCCTACTTCTACGAACTGAAAGAATTAAGAGGGAGGGAGTTACAACTCCTTTCCAATATTAAAATTCAAATCAAATCAAATAAATTATTTAATTAATATATAAATATAGGATAACTACCTTATTATATATTAAACTATATATTATATCAAATATAACACATAACCTATTATTTTTATATTGTATCAAATACAATATAACATATAGTTTTTAATTCTCTCGATCATTTGTGGTATTTATTATAAATGACGTTTATAGTAAATTTAATTATATGAATTCAATCCATATAATTAATATTTGAATCGTATTCAAATAGTTAATTCTTCTCAAAATAAACTTTATATTATAATGTATCAAATACATTATTCTAATTATATCACATATAATTAATTTCAATTAATCATGTCATATATAATTAATTCCTTCCATTAATTTAAACAATTCAAATTAATCTAAAAATTAATTCTCAATAATCCCAATTGAGCTATAGAGGGGACCTTATGGACATATAGATTGATGCTACAAAGATACTTCAATAATTAATTAAACCCCTTTAATTAAAGAAAAATTGCATTGTATGACAAATACATTTTAAGAAACCAAAGCCATGACTTGAACTTTTTTATAATTGTAAGTGTGTCAATCACACAACAATCACATAAAAATCGGATAGCAATCACGTAACAATCATATAGAAATTAGATAGCAATCAAATTTTCAGGCGGAATTTTTTTGACATGTTTGCAAAAAGCAAAACCTAGAGACATGCGCCCAATTTTTAATTTTTATTTAAGTTGCAATTTCCCCTTAATTAAATTATCCAACATCCATTAATTGTCGGTCACTCCAAGACCAACAACTGTACTTTTCGCACTATAGATATATTTTTGTGTCCTTTGGATAGAACCAGTCAACAGTGCGATGACCCTTCACAAATTACTCGTAAGTACAACTGGGCCAAAATTACCGTTTTTCTCCTAACTCTTTAAGTACCACTGATCCCTCTATTGAACAATAAGTCATAGTCCAACTATGACCAACCCCTCTCAGGCTAATAGAGGGTGTGGCGCCACATTGTTAAAGTCTCGGAATCAGCCCTTAAAGAAGCAATTTATCAACTTATCCTAACATTAGAAAATGAGTGAATTTCGTTTTGAGTCAGCGATTTGGCCACTCTCACCCATACAAATCAAAAGATCGCCTTCATAGGCAGGAGTTCACAATCCACTCAGGATTTAAGTCATGTCACCTATGGTTATCCTGGTGAAATGTAAGTCTCTATTATTAACAACTTTATATAATGACACTATTCATTTGGTGGTCTGATCTTATACAAACTCTTTAGTATAGAAAACCCTTGCTCATATGTCTCTACATGAATGATCAGGATCAGATCTTTTGTATTAATTTACAATAATTGTAACATCTACAAAGTTGGTCGTATTCGTAGTGTCACCAGGACAAGATATCCAGCCTTATCCATCTACTATAGACCATTTATGATATCACTTAAACTTAATCCACCTGTATATTCCTACATACATGTTTAAGCTACAGAAAATAACCTTGGATGTTAGTTTATTGGTTTTATGGGTTAATGCAACTAAATGTCAAATAAAAATATCTCATATTTTATTAAATAAATAATTCATTTGTACATTACAATTACAAACTACAAGACCCACTATATTTAGGAAATAATCCCCAACAATCTCCCACTTGACCTAAAGCTAGTGGAGTGTACATCATAAAAGTCACACTAATATATAAGTACACAAAACAGTAAACCAGGGCATAATACGTGGCCAGTACAAAATCTCCTACTTGTCCTAGACTAAAATATGGCCTGTCCCGTAGACCCATACTCTACAGGTGACCTTCAAACACCTTAGTCGTGAGGGCCGTTGTAAATGGATCAGGAATGTTCTGCTCTAAAGCTATCTGTATGACGATCATGTTCCCTCGATGCATAATCTCCCGAATGAGATGATACTTCCCCTCTATGTGCTTTTTGCACTAGACTCTTAGCCTCTCAGGAATTAACCAGAACACCATTATTATCACAATAAAGGGTGATGGGCTTAGACATGTTTTGAACCACTTCCAGATCAGTCAGGAATTTTCTAGGCCATACAGCTTCATAAGCTGCTACATACTCAGTCTCCATAGTGGAGTCAACAATGCACCCCTACTTGGTGCTTCTCCATACTACTGCCCTTCCGTTAAGAGTGAACATTAATCCTGATGAGCATTTTCTAGAATCCTTATCAGTCTAGAAATCAGAATCCATGTATCCTATAAGTATCAAATCCTTAGAACCATACACGAGCATGTAGTCCCCTGTTCTCCATAGATACTTGAGGATGTTCTTACTAACGGTCCAGTGATCAAATCTTGGATTAGATTGATATCTACTGACTATCCTCACTGCATAGCAAATGTCAGGTCTAGTACATAACATTGCCTACATCAAGCTACCAACAGTCGATGCATAGGGCATCTGTTTCATTTCCTCAACCTCTTGAGGTGTCTTAGGACATTGTTCCTTAGACAAAATAACTCCATGTCTAGAAGGGTGTAAACCCTTCTTGGAGTTCTGCATAAAAAAAACTTGACAAGCATCTTGTCAATTTACGATTCCTGAAATAGGGCCAACGTTTTGTTCTTTCGATCTCTAAAGATCTGAATGCTCAGAAAAAACTATGCCTCTCCAAAATTCTTCATTTGGAATTGGGTCACTAGCCAATTCTTAATTTCAGTCAGCATGCCTATATCATTCCCAATGAGTTGGATATCGTCTACATACAACATAAGAAAAGCTACTGAACTGTTGATGATTTTCTTGTAAACACAAGGCTCATCAACATTCTGATGAAAGACATAAGATTTGATCACAATATCAAATCTTATATTCCAAGATCGAGAAGCTTGCTTCAATCAATAAATTGATCGATTAAGCTTGCGAACCTTTTGCTTTTGACCTTAGGCTATGAATCAATTAGGCTACTCCAAATAAATGGTCTCATCAATATTGTCCTTCAGAAAAGTAGTCTTGATGTCCATTTTCCAAATATCATCGCCATAATATGAGGCAATGAACAGGAGTATCCAAACAGATTTCAAAATGGCAACAGGTGAAAAAGTCTCCTAATAATCAGCTTCCCAACTTGGGTATAACCCTTTGACACAAGTTTAGCCTTGAAGGTCACATTCCCATCAGTACCTCGTTTTCTCTTGTAGATCCATTTGCAACCTATAGGTTTAACCCCATTAGGTTGATCTATAAAATCCTAAACTGAATTGAAGTACATAGACTCCATTTCGAGATCCATAGCTTTAATCCATTCATCTTTATCAACATCATTCATAGCCTTCTTATAAGACAATGGACCCTCAACATCTTCATCAGCTACGATAGCTAGGGTTTCTATTAAATCCATATAAAGAATAGGTGGGTTTGCAACACTCCCACTACGTCAAGGATCCCTCAACCTTTCAGTTGGATGTGACCTACTAGATGAACTAACTTCAACAATTCTTGTTGAGATGTTGGGCTCTTCAACAACTCTTGTTGAAAGTTCAATAGTTTCACTGGTAAATTCATTCAACACGATCTTACTGCAGGGTTTATACTCCTTTATGTGATCCTCTTCTAAAAGGGTAGAGTTTTTCGACGTAAAGGAGTATAAACCCTAAAGGAATGAGAGGTGGTTACTTCTATGATCCTAATGATAATAAGTATTTCAACACAAGTAGGCATAATTTTGAATGAGGTTTCAATTTCCTAGGATTTTCCTCAAGCACATGTGCTAGGCAACCTTAGATCTTGAAATGACGTAAACTACCTTGGTGACCATTCCATAATTCCAAAGGTGTTCCAGTAACACTTTTGGAAGAAACACGGTTCAAAATATAAGTTGTAGTTTGTACTGCATAACTCCAAAAAAAGTCAGGTAAGAAAGCATAATTCATCATAGACCGAACCATGTCTAACAGGGTTCGATTTCTGCTTTCTGATACACCATTCTGTTAAGGTATACCAAGTGCTAAAATTTCATGCTCTATCAAATAGTCTTGAAATTTTAAATCCAAATACTCTCCACCTTTATCAGATCGAAATATTTTAATCATTTCATTTAATGCATTTTCACCCTCAACCTTGTACTCCTTGAACTTTTCAAAAGCTTCAGACTAATGTTGCATTAAATAAACATACTCATGTCTACAATAATCATCAGTAAAAGTGATGAAATACTCAAACCATCCTCTTTTCTTAACATTCATCAGACCATAGAGGTCTGAATATACAAGTTTTAAAGGTTCTTTGGCCCTGTGACCTTTTTCAGTAAAAGATCTTTTAGTCATTTTGCATTCAAGGCATGACTCACATATAAGTAAAGAATTTTCTTCTAACTCGCTTAGAAGTCCATTTTTTACCAGTCTCTCAATCCTATTGAAATTTATATATCCTAATCTTAGGTAGTAAAGATGAGCATTTTCCTTAGGAGAAATTTTCTATCTGTTATTTTGAATTATCGCAGTTTTAAACAGTTCAGTATTAAGTACAACTTTAGTTGTTAACGGTCTTAGCACATAAAGACTATCTTCCAGCTTAGCATAACAAAGTTCTATATCATTCTTAAAAATAAATGATTTACTTAAAGAAACATGTACAAAATATTTTTGTTCAATTAAACACTTTACATAAATTAAGTTCCTCCTTAAATCAAGAACTACATATACATTATCCAACAAAATATAACTTTTATATAAATTAAGTCGGAGTCCTTCCACTGCCTAGCTGAGACGACGTGCCCCCATCGTCATCTCTCCAACCTCCAGTTGCCGCTAGGAACTAATTCCCTGAAATAAAGAACAAACATGGTTAGTGGCATCTGAATCTATTATCCAGGCAGAATCATCATTCTCCACTAAACAAGTCTCCAAATAAAAGTAAATCACATTACGATGCTTGGCCTTTTTCTTTTCTACCAAGTATTTCGGACAATTCCTCTTCCAATGTCCCTCTTGGTTGCAATGAAAACAGATTCTCTCGCTTCATCAAGAGACTTTTGGCCTTCTTGGCCTTCTGGGCAGCAACTGGTGGGTTAGCTTTCCTCTTTCCACCTTTTTTCTTCTTCAATTTTTTGGTGTCGGAAGAAGAAGCACAAACTTTGTTCCCAAGGTCAAACCTCTGAAGAACTTCTTCGAGGAGGAGGAAAAATTTTCCTCTCCCTTCTGTTCCTTGACTTTCATCAAGGGCTGAAAAGTCTGCAGCTTGTTAAGCAAGGTGGTTAGGTTGTAGTCAACCCTGTTCATAAAAGTATTGCTATGTAACTGTAGGAAAATTTCAGGTAAAGTTTATTGGATGAAGCTTACTTGATTAGCCTCATCAATGACAAACCCATTCATCTCCGCTATGTTAAACTGGACCATCACGTTGAGAATATGTCCCTTCTTGCATACGAGCATTGAAGATGAATTTAAGAGCATCGTGCCTGAGCTGAGCGAATGGTTGTCCAAACATTCCTCTTAGAGACTCCATGATCTCACGACCAGTGATCATGGGCTCATGCTTCTTGGTAAAGACTTCAGAAAGGCTTACCAAGATATACGCTCAGGCCTTTTCATTTGTCCATACCCAAGCTCGTATGCCTTTCGAACGTTTCGAGTAGCATTTGGAGCTGGGACTGAAGGACATTCCTCCACCAAGACAAATCTCAAGTCATCAATTATTAGAGCTGTGTTAATCATATTCTTTTAGGTGATGTAATTATCGCCTGTTAACTTATCGGCGATGAGCATGTGTAATGTTGTGAAAGTCATTTTGTTAATTTGTTGAAACATACAATTTATTTATATTAGTATTCAAGCATTACCCATTTGGAAAACCCAATCAAATTTAGCAAAATAATTTAATGCAACGTATGTGACATCTATTTTTCAATGATGTTTCAGTGAGGCAGGGTAAAAACTATCTTAGGGTGATCAGGTACCCCTTACTGAAATAAGACCATCTCAACCAATATATAGAACAACTCCTTGTTACTATAACTATTAGTCACTATTGTTCGGTCCAGAAACTGTTAACTAGCTTTACATTTTCTTGTAAGTGTAACTCCTCATTTTAGATTCTAGAGTTTCACCCCAATGAGCCAGCCATAGAGAAAAATCGATTGGGGAAAAAATTAAAGCAGTCCTATCCATTTTTAGAGTTTGAATAAAGAATCATGCAAATGTCATTCATAGGGGAACACAAGCAAAAGTGCCTCGAGGTCGAATTTACTACAAGCTAATGAGAGTGACCGCGGGATGTGTTGACATACGTCTCACTCCCACTTACTATAAACACTCTCTCCATTCACCTTGATATTGACCTATACAAACATCACCCGTAGGGAGACACAAAGCAAAGGTGCCTCGAGGCCGAGTATAGATCTCAAGTGTGAACTTTGAGGGAGAAAAGTGAAAAGGAAAGATGAAGTATCATATATCTCATTTTCCTCCCACTGAGTGTTTAACCTAGGGTTAATTTAACTTCGAAATATACGGCTAATTATTTTACTATGTGATTGTTTAAATTTACTTAAAAGTAACACTTACTTTGGATAGTTAAACAACTTTGATTAATGTTCATTAAACATTTTAATAAACTTTAGTCAATAATTGCATGCTTGTAGAGGTGTTTTGTTTTCGTTGACTTCAATACCCCAGCCTAGACAGAACTAGCTTTAGACAATAGATCCCTATTTTGCTACAAATTTAATCTTTTAATTAAAACCAATTTATCTGATTAAACTGATTAAAAGAATAAACTAATTTCTATCTCATTTGAAATATTGTGATCTTAGGTCTATGTGAATCATATTTTAAAACTATTTAAAAAATTGATTTGAACCTAAGTTTGCATGCAATTCTAACTTATTGATTTTAATTTATAATTTCATTTAATTATAATAATTATTAAGTAAATGAAACAAATTAAAATCATACATTGCATTGCACATACTTAATAAAATTATATCAATTATAAGATTATCTAAAGTAATGTCATGCATCATGCAATTCCGATTTCACTACTAAACATATATAACACTTATATACTAAAGTAATGAAATAATTAATAACATACATATACATCCATATATCCAAACTATATATTATAACCTTTATAATATAAATGATGCATGACTATGTTATGAATGCATGCAAGTATATATTATAACACTTATATTATATGATGTATGGACATGCTATAAAATTAAATCATGCAACTATATATTATAACATTTATAATATAAATGATGCATGAATAATGAATAACATATGGTGGGATTTTATTATATGGCATACATTATGACATATATAAATAAAATTAAATCATACATCAAATGTATAATTTAAAAATAAATTATTGGACCGGGATTAGCCTCCTAAGCAATTAATTAAATTAATTTAAATTTTATATTAATTTAAATAATGGAAAAAATTAACTATTACAAAATAATAGTCAAACGGGTTCAAAACAAGTGAATCGGGTCTTGAATCGCACGAACCAAACCGCCCAACACCCAAATCGCCCATGAACTTCTTCAACCAAGCGAACCAGACATAAACCAGTTGAATCACGAACCGAACCGCGCACGAACTAGAAAAATATTTCCGTCTCAAAGCGTTGCAATGCTGTGACCTAGCATTGCAACACTATGGAAAATTTTTCCGTTTTGCCCTTCAGCATTGCAACGCAACTGTACAGACACGAAATCCTTCGATTCTT
Organism: Benincasa hispida; assembly: GCF_009727055.1. Classification (NCBI taxonomy): domain Eukaryota; kingdom Viridiplantae; phylum Streptophyta; class Magnoliopsida; order Cucurbitales; family Cucurbitaceae; genus Benincasa; species Benincasa hispida. The sequence continues at coordinate 9,929,259 of NC_052353.1, read as the reverse complement.
CTCCGATTTTGGCCTCGTTTTCTCCAGAAAACTCATGAACGATTCAAAACAAACAAATTATAGGCTCTGTAACATGAATTATGCCCAAAATAACGGGCCCATACAAATAAAATTTGTAAAATAAAGCTGTAAATCTAAAAGGTCTAATCTCGAAATATCCATAATTGCAAACCATTCACAACCATTCATCTTTATGAACAATACAAAATCTAAGCCCACCAATTTTGGAAAACTAAAATTGGGACCAAGAACCAATGCTCTGATACCAATTGAAGGAATCGTGAGATCCACGGCAGAAGTAGGGATCATCCCAATTTCATTTTTATCACATAATTAAAACTTATAGAACAAAAAATTATGCATCTACATTAAATTACAACATGCAAAATAAAAGAGGGGAAAACAGAGTTAGAAAAATGTTTAACCTTGAAAAACAACTTCTTCACAAATTTCCTCTTCAATTTGATCACGAAGTCTCCAAAGAAACTCAAACAAAAATTGCAACCCAATGTGGACACCACCACCAGTGAACCTTCTGTATTCTCCTTAGTGGTTGAGAATTGGCAGGAGGTGTGGGTTCTACTACTTTTTGGAAAAGGGAGAGATGAAATTTGAGATGGAATTTTTTCTCTAGAAGAATGTGTTACGATAAAAAGTACATACACAAAAAAAAAAAAAAAAAAAACAGAGAGTGACCCTGTAAATCTTATGTAAAGAAGATGAAATACGTAAAACTGAATCTTTTTCCCACTTCCACAAACTAAGAGAATTAAAAACAAATAAATTATTTAATAAATTATTTACTTAATATATAACTATATGATAACTACCTTATCATGTATTAAACTATATGTTATATCAAATATAACACATAACCTATAGTTTTTGTATTTTATCAAATATAATATAACCTATAGTTTTTAATTCTCTCGATCATTTGTGGTATCAAATACAATATAACCTATATAAATCACATTTGTAGTAAATTTAATTATATGAATTCGATCCATATAATTAATATTTGAATCATATTCAAATATTTAATTCCTTTCAAAATAAATTTTATATTAAAATGTATCAAATACATTATTCTAATTATATCACATATAATTAATTCAAATTAATTACTTCATATATAATTAATTCCCTCAATTAATTTGAACAATTCAAATTAATCTAAAAATTAATTCTCAATAATCCCAACTGAGCTACAGATGGGACTTTATAGACCTGTAGATTGAAGCTCCAATGGTACTTGGATAATTAATTAAACTCCTTTAATTAAATTATCCAACATTCATTAACTGTTGGTCACTACACTAAAAATCGACAACTGTACTCTTCACACTACAGATATATTTTTGTGTGCATTAGATATAACCAGTCAACAGATATATCCAATGAACACAAAAATATATCTGTAGTGCGAAGAGGGCAGCTGTCAGTATTTAGTAGAGTGACCAACAGCTAATAGATGTTAAGTAATTTAATTAAAGGAGTTTAATTAATTATTCAAGTACCATTGGAGCTTCAATCTACAGGTCCATAAGGTTACATCTGTAGCTCAATCGAGATTAATTGAGAATAAAGTTATTTTTGGATTAATTTGAATTGTTCAAATTAATTTAGAGAATTAATTATATGATAAATTAATTTCATTTAATTATATATGATATAGTTAATATAATATATTTGATACATATAATATAAAGTTTATTTTGAGAGGAAATAAATGTTTGAATATGATTCAAATATTAATTATAAGAATTGGATTCATATAATCAAATTTAATAAGAATTTGATTCACAATAACTTAACGAGAGAATTTTTAATCTATAAGTTATATTATATTTGATATAATATAAACTATAGGTTATTCGTTTTATTAAATATAACATATAGTATGATATATGTATATATTATATAATAAAATGGTTATTATATAATTATATATAGATCAAATTAAAATTATTTTTTAATTTAATTATATTATATTATTTGAATTTAATTGATGAAGGGGTTTCTTAACTCTCTCCCCTCATTTCTTTCTGAAATAGACGTGGGAAGTTAAGAAACTTGGAGGATCTTCTTCTTGGTTGGTTTTTTGTATTGTGAGAGTGATTTTACAGAACTTCTTCCCTATAAATATTTGTTCTCTCAGAAAAACTCTCCCTCTTCGAAATTAATTTCAGAGCCCATACACTCATGTAATTCTCAAACCCTAAGAAGAATACAGAGGTATTTCCTGTGATAGTATCCAAAGTGTTGATTCATTGGTTCTTTATTCGTGATCATCAAAGGGTTCGTGATTGTGATCATTCATGATTGTTTATGGAGAGGAGAACGTGAAGAATTATTGTCTTCAAGAGGTTAGTTGTTTCCAAACCTTAATATCTGCTCTGTTTAGCATGCTGTAAAATTTGTTTTAGAATGCATACATAGGGTTCTGTATTTTCATGATTAAGCGATATTTAAAATTAGGACCAATCTCTGCTTTCACATTGCACCTCACAATTCTTCAATCTATTATGTCAAAACCCAAATTAAAAAATAGCATTCATCACATGAAACTGTATAGAAATTCATCCACCAAAATCAAATTTTTGTTTCACTAAATCAAAAGTAAAGGAAATTCCACTAGTACCAATTGAAGGGACTGATTCCCAGTGTGGAAGCGTTTTAACACTTTTGTCTTTGAATTGGAATGGAGAAAATATAGAATTGATTTTACAGTCAAGTAAAGGCTAAGCATTCAATTAAGGGAATTTAGGAAATGTATCTTTAACGACCAATTTCTTCACGAATCTCTATGAATTTCTTATGCACGAAGTATTAAGAACTTGAGTAGAAAGATACTACCAACAGAGCTTCTCCGTTGTGTCTCTAGAAGAATCACAGATGATGGGATCCAAAATGGTAGGGAACTAAAGAAACTCTTGAGAGAAGATTTTCTCTAAGAGATTGAAAGAGAGCAGCGAGATGATAACCACACGAGAGTGACTTTTCTGTGTTACTATGTTTCTATATGTCACATAAACTAAACGTGAGTGAGAACAAGCCCCTCACACCCCACTCTTCACTCCCCTAAATAATTATAGAGGAGTTAATAATTTAGTTAATAAATATATACTAAATCATACTTAATATATAATAAGTAATTAAATAAATATTAATTAATTAATTAACTATTAGTTAATCAATATAAATATCACATATTTATTTAACCATGCATTTAAATTATATAAAAATGCATATTTCTCTCTTATCCGATAGTTTTAATATGAATTCAATTCATATTAAATTTTACTATATAGTTTTAATATGAATCTAATTCATATTAATTTAATATTCGAATCTTAATCAAATATTACTTTCTCATATATATAGTTTTAGTTATAAATCATATTTATAACTGACTATATTCTAAATGTATAATTATACATTATACTTTATATTAATCCTTATTAATATAAAATTATCTAAAATAATTCGAGCAATCCAAATTATTTCAAAATTAATTGATTCTTATTTTACCCTTAGTGAGCTAGTAAAGGGGCCTAATGGACTTCAATGATTTGGGATTAAATTAATCAAACTCTTTAATTAATACAATCAACATTCATTAACTGTGAATCATTCCTTAAAGACTCACAGTTGCACTCTTCGCATTGTAGATATATTTTTGTGTTCATGGATATAACCAGTCATCAATAAGTTGATCTTTCACGAATTGCTCGTAATTACAGTTAGGACAAAATTACCATTTTACCCCAATAATTACGTCTTTCTCCTTAAGTTCTACAGATCCTCTAATGAACAACCTACTTATGGTCCTACCATAAACAAATCCCCTGGAGTTTGCACTTAAGAGAGCAATTCATCTACTTTCTCTGAAAATAGGAAAGAGTGAATTTCATCTTTTAGAGTTTTATTCCAGCTTTCTACTTGGGCAAATCCCCAAAATGGTAGACTTATTAAGTCGGCGACTCTGGTTACTCTCACCCATACAAATCAAAGAATTGCTCTCATAGACAAGAGCCCATAACTCACTTAGGATTGAGATCGAGTTGCCTATGGTAATCCTATGAAATGTTAGTCTCTTCGAATAACGGTGTTATAAAGAGAGATTAATCGTTTCTTACTCCAGTTTTATACGAACTCTTTGTACAAGATACCCCAACTCACATATCTCCATATGAACGATTTGGATCAAATCGTCTGTAACACTTACAAAGTGAACCATATCCGCAGTGTTAGCAGGATAAGGTACCTAACCTTATCCATATACTGTAAACCTTTTAGGTTATTACTTAAACAGGTTCCACTTGTATGTCTACCACATACTGTTCAAGCTACATAAAATAATCTTGAATCTTAGTTTATTGGATTGAGTTAATGTGTTCTAATGTTGGATAAAATACTACTTATTTTATTAAATGAATAATTTATATTTACAATTTACAAACTAGAAGATCTACAAGATTTAGGACACTAAATCTAAAAATCTCGTACTTACCCTAAAGCTAGTGAGGTGTATAGTACATACAAGATAAAGTACAATACAATAAACTAAGACATACTCTATATCCCACCCACTTCACATTTTCCTTCTAATTTTGTTTCTTTTAAAAGGGTTTCCACCGTCCTTAATTTTTTTCTTTAATCATTCTCCATCTCCAAATAAGCCCAATAAGAGATGTTACACATTGGGTTAATTGAAAAAGGAAATGGGCCTTGATTTTGTTTCATAAAACCACCTCTAAATTAGTCCAATGAAATTCTTATAATAAATGCCTCCCACATCACATAATAAAAAAGGGTTGCTTGTAGATTAATTAAAAAAAGAGAAGGAATCTGCCTTGAAAAAGGTTGTTGGCTATGAATTTCACAAATAAATAAGACCAAATAAATCCAATGTGAGCCCTGCATATGTGGGGTTTTCTATTCAACTATGAATTGTTATTTTGGAATCCTCACAAACTTAACAACAACTTCAAACTACTCAGATCTAGATAGTAGAACTCTTGAATACTTACTCTCAACTTAACTCAAGTTAGAAAAAAAATGATAGAACTGTTCAAATTGAAATGAGATACTCTAAATTAAGAAACAACTTGTCATTTATAGGTTAGCAATTTAGCAACTCTCCAAAATTTGTCAAATTTAACTCTATTGGGTTATTATTTTTTATTGTTTACTGTGATAATCAAATAGTTATCTCTAGTGCTTCCAACTTGACATTTTATGAATATGCGAAGCATATCAAAATTGATTCACTCCAAAAATTTTGGGCTTTAATGTCGGTTGAAAAAAGTGAAATTGGATGTATAATGTAGGTTTTGTTTTTTTAAAAAAAGCGGATTTTTAATGTCGGTTTTAAACCGACATTGTAGGGGTACCTTTAATGTCTATTTTAAACCGACATTAAAGATCCGCTTAATTTTTTCCTCTTTACTCTCACCATATTTTTTATTTTCCCCCCTTTTTTTTTTCATTTTCCCTCTTCACTCTCCCCCTATTTGCTTTTTCCTCTCATTCTCATACTTCCCTCTTCAGATCCTCTTCTTTCTCACTTCTCTCTTCCAAACCCTTGTCATTCGTTCGTCGATCGTGTGGGTGAAGAGTCTGTCGTGGTGTAGATCTGGCTTCCGTGCAGGTCTGTTCGTCATGCAACCCGCGCCGCCGCGACCAGTCACCCGGATCTGCTGCTCGTTCTGTCGAAGTGCCACAGCCAGCCTAGATCTGATCGTGGGTGAAGCTCGTTTTGTCAAAGCACTACAGCCTGGTCTATTTCTCCCTTTTCAGTTATTTTTCTGTGTCTTATACTCACAGTTTGATAAATATGCACCCAAACTTGATACACTAATCATGTGTCTCCAGATCTGAAGTTCATATTCCCATGTGGTATGTGCTGTCGTTTGTCGTTTGATTTTCCCTCGCTGCGTGTCTCAGGATCTACCGCCGTTCGTCTTTGTCCACCGTGTTGCCGTCCAGATCAGTATGCTCTTCTTCTTTTTCCTCTCTTAAACTCACATCAATTTTTGTTCTTATATTTACGCCTCTCAATTGTTTGTGTAAATGTCTCAATGAAAACTAGTTGCGGTTTCACTCCAATATGTCTCTCTGCTCCTAGATTTGGGGCTTTTTATGTGTGTATAGCCTTTGAAATTCGATTTGATTAATGGTTTTGTTATATATGATACATTTTTTGAAGTATTGGCAAGAGGTGTTACCAAGAGTTGCTTTTTCGTTGGGTATGCGTGAGTAAGAGCAGTGAAAGTGAAATGTTGAGCGTAAGGCGCTGGATAGATGATCATGTAGCAAATGAGCAGCGCTACACGATGAGGTAAACGATCGTCTAGTAAATGAGCGGAGGTACACGATGAGCTAGACGATTGTGTAGATATGCGCACATTAAAGCGATAGACTACGATAGCGTTGAACATTAAAACGATGCGCGGGTGCTAGCAATAGACTACACGATGGTGCTACGCGATGGGTGTGAGCGCTAAACGATAGTCGTGCTGCACTAGACGATGAGCAAACACGCTACACGATAGGCGGAATGCTAAGCGATAGGCGATGATGTTAAGCGATAGGCAGATGAGTTAGACGATAAGGCATCAGCGCTAAACGGTGGAGGTAAACGATGGGCGCGGTAGCTAAACGATAGCCTATGCGCGAGATCGTTGAGAGCGAGATCGTTTACTAAACGATTGAGCTACACAATGGGCCACTGGAGCTAAGTGATAGATGCGGGAACTAAACGATTGATTGGCTTGAGAACATATGCATTGTACTAATTAAATACTCTAAAAGAATATTTGACTCATAATTTTAATAAGTTTTAGTTGATGAGTCCAACTTCATCGTTATGCTGCCGAAAATTTTGCATCGTCGTATCTCATATCTAGGTAACCAAGTTTCTCTTCTTCAAGATCTTGAGAAAGAAGATTCTCTCATTTATTCAACTATTGTGTTTTCTTGTTTTGCAGGTGCAGCAAAAGAGTAAAGATTTGGTATCGCAACCTCTTTATGCTTTTCTTGGGGAATTCTAGTAAAGAATTTTGCCTTGAATGTACCATTTATACACATTCCCAATAAACACGATTAGTTGAATATGAATTTTGATCATATTTTCGCTTTCAATCATTTGTCTTAAACCTTTTTTGTTTGTGATCCTTTGAACAACAGTGGTAAGAGAAAGACGCCTATAACCAGACACTGCTGAAGCTGGGAGGGTCTATTTAAGCAGAATTATGAAGGGTACCAAGTGGAGAGGGATAGTAAACTCATAATGTTTATAAAATCATAATGTTTGTATTACTTGTAATTTGTGTTTTCAAGGGCTGAACTATTGTACGACCTTTTAATTATAATTTTATAGAAGAATTTGTGGATTAAATGTAATAGATTTGCAATATATAAATTTCGAATAGGTCACAAAAGATGATTTTGATAATAATTTAACTCCAAAGCCAAGATAAAATATATTTTTCATCCAAAACAACTCCATATGGTTAAAATGATTAAAAATAAGCTAAAAAAAAATGAGCAATGTTCAATGATGCCTTCCCAAGTTTTTTATCCGTCAATTTTTAGAACCTAGGGACTATTCTCCCACCCATAAAGTAGAGAAAAAAAACGGAAGATAATATTACCATTAATGAAGATCGTTTAGTTCAATTTCTTGGCCTAAGAAATTTGGACTAAACAATTATTAAAACACCACAAGGTTTGAGAATCAACAAATTAGTTAAGAATGAGTAATAAACAAATTACCAAAACTCATAAGGGCTACATAGCAAAATTAAAAATTTGTTAGATACAAATAACTTTTATTGGTGTAAAAAAAAGAGTAAGAACTTACTTTTAAGAAACTTTGTTGCGTTGGAGAGTGTTTTCAACCGTTGAATAAGAGAGTCAAAAGTTAAAGAAACTCATAAACACTTATGAAAAGAAATAAACTCAAAAAAATAATGAAACTTATAAACACTTCACTTGAAAAGAAATAAACTCAACAAGGTAATGAAACTCATAAACACTTCACTTTCAAGAGAAAAACTAATAGCTGCTCAATTCATTTAGCAAAATGAATAAATCTAAACAATAAAAATAAAAAATTATAAACACAAACAAGCCAATGAAAAACCATAAACAACCTAATTCATTTGACCAAAATATAAGAGAAAAGATTGCAATAAAACAAGAGAATTAAAGCAATAAGTATCCATGATATAACTAATAAGGAAAAAGAAAAGTAATTTAGCCAAAAGAGACAACTGAAAGACAACTGGAAACCAATTTGAACCTAAACATAACATGATTATATCAGTAGAGTTACATCAAGGCATTTCAACATGTCATACATAATTAAAATCAATAGAATAAGAGCATCCAGGTATGTCTAGCCATATCAGAACATATCATTAGTTTTTAATAACATGATTTATAGTTATGCATAATAGTAATAATTCAAGGATCATGCTAACACGCAAGAAAATAGACCCCAATAAGTAGAATTCAACTTATCTAAATGTTTTAAAAGTGCTTCTTAAAAAATTAAGAGCTCCTGAAATACTAACATTCAAGTTCCAAGGTTAGAACTTAGTTCGAAACCTTATTTGAAACTCCAATAGTGTTCAAAATGAATAATCTTACCTACAACGATCTTGATCCCCAATCCAAACACTTTATAACAAGTCTAAACTACCAATAGAGAAAACCTACGAGTTTTAAACTAAATCACAGCACCTCAATTGAAGTCGAAAGAGTCTAAATATAGCCATAACGCTTAAACTCACTAAAACAGACTTGGGTCCTTGGAGTGTTCAAATGGTTTCGTAACTATCCTGAATTTACAAATATAGGATTTCAAGCGATCAAGACAAGTCCAACAATCTTAAATTAGTTCGAAACAAAGTTTAGAGCATTCTCACTCACTAAAGCTTAACAAATTGAATACAATCCTCATTGGTGGTTGTCCAAATATACTAAATCTTACATATATAAAGCCGTCAAGAAGATAAAATTATTATAGAGACATTTTACTTAAAACTATATGTAAGTTAAGTACATGAGAACAAAATAACAAAACTCATGAAAATAAACTCATTAAAAAACAAACTTATGTATCATAGAAACTAAACTTATCAAAGTGAAGTGAAAATTAGTAATTGTAACCAAATAGAAAAGACAATAGTAATCAAATAACTAAGAGAAAACACAATAGTAGTCGAACATATTGAGCAAAGTATATAAACGTAAACAATATAGCTTATAGGTTTACAAACATAAACAACTAAACAAATCTATCAAATCTAGCAACTCAACTCAACAATGTAAAGAAACTCAATGACAAAAACAAATTCAATAAAAGTCATAAATAAATAACTTATTGACCCAAACAGTTAAAGTTATCAAATCAATGAGAAAAGATTGATAGCAACCAAATATATTGTTATTTCACTAATCAAAGCAACTAATGCATTCAAAGTAGGTAGATAGAAAAATAAGTGACCAAACTCTAACTTTTAACTTTCAAAATCATAGAGATTAAACTTATCATTCTCCCATCTATAGAGACCAAATTTATAATTTAACCAATAAAAATTTACCATAATAGAAACTTTAGGTTGCACATTTAATTTTCTAGTTTATATTAAAAGAAACATACACAAGCAAATATTGAAGAACAAAACCACTACAAAATATATTTCCCAATAAACAAAAAGAACTAAGTTAAAAAAAGCTCAAGATAGCTTGTGATCAAGATGCAATAAAAAATATCAATAAACTATAAATAGAAAAATAAGTGTTCCTAATTCAAAGCCAAGAAACTAAAATTAACTACTTTATCACAATCTTTGTTCGTATTCATCCAATTGGTTGCTTAGTACATGGGAAGAACAAAACAAAAGAAGTAAAAAAAAATATATGTTCAAATTTCTTAACAAGTAAAAAGAAACGCTAGAAAATAGAAATCAGCGAAATTCCTAGATAAATATGAATTGATAGTTGAATGGTTGCCATAGAAACGCTTGAAACTAAAACAAAAGATTGGAAACTATATCACAAAAACCACAACATGGGAAACAAGAACAAAATTAAATTTATCTAACAACCAAATGCAATCGAGAAAGAGATAGAGAAGATACATGTAACGATTGGGTAGGAGGAGACTAGAAACCCTATTGAAAAAGAGTCGTTGAGTAGCAGCTTCAAGGATTCGGAACCCGATGTAGAATCGAGGGATCACCTTTGTGTCAATTAATTCTTTTTTGGAAAGTAACATAAAAACAGAGAAATAAATAGAACAAGGGTAAACATAAGTCCAAGCATGTTGTCTAAAACGTATAGAAAGAAAAGGAAAGATGAGAAACTTACCCTTGATGAAAAAACACTTCTTCACGTTCTCCTCTCCCGAAGATGGCAAACTCTTCTCCTCTTTACAAAAACAACATACAGGATTTCTCTTGGATACCACCACCAAAGTCTTCCTTGGCTATTCTCTAGGTAAGAATCAAGACGGAGTTGTAGCCTCGTCTATTGAATGTTGGTGAGGGAATTGGAAGGAAGTTTTCTTGAGAGAGATCTATGAGAGGAAGAAGAATTGCAGAGATTTCACACCACTGCAAATTTCCCTTCTGTACTCAATTCTTCTTCTGTGTTATGGTTATCTCAGAGAATGAGGGGAGTTATTCTCAAAACTTCCTTAGGAAGTTATTCTACATTTAATTATATTAAAATTAATATAATTAAATCAAACTTTATATTATATCTCATATAATATAACCTATAGTTTATATTATATCATATATAATATAATTTAACTTTATATCCTCTCACATGATCTATAATTTTAATATGAATTATATTCATATTAATTTTATCCTATAGTTTCATATGAATCTCATTTATATAATTAATATTTGAATCATATTTGAATATTTGTCTCTCTCATTGAACTTTATATTATAATGTATCCATATACATTATATTAAGGGACAATTGCAACTTTAAAAAAAAAAAAATTGAAATTTGAGTATTTGTCCCTAGGTTTTACTTTTTTGCAAACATGTCAAAAAACTTCTGCCTGAAAATTTGATTGCTACCTGATTTCTATGTGATTGTTATGTGATTGTCACACCTACAGTTACAAAAAGTTGAAGTCATGCCTTTGGTTTTTAAAAATTTATTTTCCATACAAAGCAATTTCTCTTATATTAATTGCATCTCATACAATTATTTTCTTTAATTAATTTGAATAATTTAAATTAATCTAAAATTAATTGGTTCTTATTTAATTCTTATTGAGCTAGCAAGGGGACCTTATAGACCTACATATTAGAAGCTTCAATGATACGAGATTACTTAATTAAACTCTTTAATTAAATTAATCAACATTCATTAACTAGCGGTCACTCCACTAAAGACCAATAGTTGCATTATTCACACTGCAGATATGTTTTTGTGTCCATGGATATAATCAATCAATAGTAAATTGACCCTTCACAAATTGTTCGTAATTACAATTGGGTCAAATTACCGTTAACCCCTATAGTTACATCTAACTTCTTTAATACCATTGACCCCCTAATAAACAATTAGTTATAGTCCAACTATAAACTAGACCCCTCTTTGGCCAGTGAAAGGGTGAAGTGCTTTATTGTTCAAGACTTGGAATCAGCCTGTTAGAAATTAATTCATCTACTTACCCTAACAATGGGAATGAATGAATTTCATCTTGTGTAGCTGTGTTCCCAGCCCTCTACTTAGACGAATCCCCAAAATGGTAGGTATTTTGAGTTGAATCTGACCACTCTCACCCATACAGATCAAAGGACCGTTCTCATAGGTAGGACTTCACAACTCACTCAGGATTAAGGTCAAGTTACATATGGTCATCCTAATGTAAGTCTCTGCAAGTGATGATGTTATAAAGAGAGACTAATCATTTCATGGTTCGGTCTTATACAATCTCTTTGTATAAGATATCTCTACTCACATATCTCCACATGAATGATCAGGATTGGATCATTTGTAACACTTTACAACAATTGTAACAATGAAAAAGTGGGTCATATCCGTAATTTCATCGGGATAAGGTACTCAACCTTATCCATTGATAACTTATAGAAATACAAGTTATTATAGTCTTTACTAAGAATAAGGAGGGTAGATAAGAAGAATATGCGTCAATCTTTCTAAGAATTCATGATAAATATTAAACTTGCACTAAAGTACCTCAAAAGATCGCATATCATGAGTTATGTTGCACCAAAGTGTCTATTTTGCAGTTAACCATAGGAATTACCGCATGTGTTGATTCCAATAAGCAAATAGTTGATCGCGTGTTTAGGGATCTCTAAGTCGATACCAACGATCTTTTGGCAACCATCCAGAATGTTGATTATGATTGATGTGCTGACATCTACACCTACCGTGTCAGATGATAACAATTTATAAAGCGGGAATTTCAATAATTCCAGCGTGTAGCTCTATAAATAAAGCCTTGACATCGAAGAGAGAGATCAAGAGATCCAAATATCAAAACAAACATACATACACACACAGAGAGACTCTCTGAGATCTGAGAAAGAGAATGTCCATCCTCCAAACTTCATCCGGATTCATCAAAGCTTCGTTGAAGTAGAGTCTGAGAAGGCCTCTCCATTCACACAACCACTCTATCCCAAGTAGCTTTGGCATCCAACTCTTGGAAGTAAGAAATTGCTGACAACTGTTCCCTCTGACTTCTCTACTACTTTTGTTGTTATATTACATTATGTTTAAGAGATTATTAACTTTGTAGACAATGACTCTATTTTTATCTAAATATCATCATGGTTGTCTTCATCATCTTCTCTAACTCTACTTTCATTTTCTCTTTTAACATGAGTAACTAATTTTCATGGGGTAAGGAGGGAGGTTAATGTCATGAACTAAGCTTATTCTGTAGAAGTTATTCTATTTTCTTAATATATGATTATTTAAATGCTTGTCTATGATCACTCACTGAGTCAACTAGCTATAACTAACTACCCGAGATGGTAAGTGGTTGGGGATCTCATTAAGAAAAGCAAGAAGTATTTCTAGTGATAGAAATAACGTTACGCTCAAGGCAACAAAATGCACGCATCATAGAAATATGATCAGTGTGGCTAGCCACTGAGATGTGTGCGATCAACAGAAGTGCGAGCCAGGATTAACTTTTAAGTTGAAGCTTAGGGATGTAGCCTTGATCTCCCCAAACCCTTCTCCATATAATTGTCACACATTAAGGCTGTTATGTTACTTAAGCTTTCTCTAAATCAATCTCAAAGTAATCTCTACTAGTTTAGCTATTTACATCGCATAGCTTAGTAATTGCATGATCTCAAGATCACTCTAGTAACATTATTTTGGCCGCATTTGGACATTTATCTTGCATTCATAGTTCAAATCTTCGTGTTCGACTTTGGGTCAACCCAAGAAACTTGTTATCTTGTTATACTTGACAAGAGAATAAGAAAACTTGTGGCTAGTGCATGAATGACTACAGCTGATCGCATAACCTAACAACGCTTAGATATCCTAGTGTAGTGCATGATTGACGCATAGAAAAAATTTTCAACATCCATCTACTATAGACCATTCAGGTTATTACTTAAACATAATTCACTTGTATGTCACCACATACATGTTTACGCTATATTAAATAACCTAAGATCTTAGTTTATTAGATTCGAGTTAATGAAAACTAAATGTCAAATAAAATAACACTTTATTTTATTAAATAAATAATTCATGTATACAAATTTTACAAACTATGAACCCACGAGATTTAGGACATCAACCCCAACACAGCTAACATTGATGAATGAATTCAGTAATACAAATCACCGCATAGTCTTATAAATCTTGTATTTAGATTTTAGAGGCTTCTACAAATGATTTGTGACCCTTCCGTTTAAAGTCCTAATATAAATCAACAACTGATCCTATTTAAACTTTTTCTAATATCCCACCCTGGCATCAAACCAAAACAGAAAATATTTGATGCAACAACTGTAAATGAAGTATAGAAGCAAGGAAAGAACCTTAATCCCCAAAATCATGAATGTTGGATGACATTTTCACAAGAAAACCAATATGTTTAACTTTATTCTACATGAGTGGCAAAATATAATCCAAAATATACCACAGAGATTATAAGATGCCTAATCATATTTTCACAAGAATACCAACTTTTTTAATGTTGATTCTACATGAGTGGCTAAATATAATACAAAATATACCAAAGAGATTGTAAGAATACTGATAGCTCTCTAAAAGAGCTATTTTTTCCAACTTAATTCGTGCTTGTTCCTTGGTTTTATCGTTTAAATTGTTGTTTTTGTAGGTCGTGAGCAAATAGAAGGTAGATCGGGCCATCAGATTCAAAAAGAGGCTTAAATGCATCCAACTAAGCTCCGAAAGCATCAACCGATCAACGAGGCAAAGAACTGAAGTTAGAGCCCATCGAACGTTGCTACACTGCCTCGGTGCTGTCCTCGATGTTCAAATGCAGAAACAAGGTTAAATGGTATGTAGCTGCACCCGCTCCACGCTCTTGCGCTACATTTGAAGACAGTAACTGTCCATTTAGAAGCACCATTGCGCTACCCTAAAGTGTCGCGGCACTCCGAACTTTGACAGAACAACACCCTTTGCGTGTGTGCACTGCGCTTTGGCTAGGCACTCTAATTGAGCGTTACGCTATGGCTATGGCGCCGCGATACTCTCCCTAGTGCCAGACACTCTCCCAACTTTTATATATATTGCTCAAATTTTTAGGTGAAGGGAGAGTTCGGTTTCACCATATTTTCCAACCACCCTAAGCTCTGCCTTTATTCTTCAAGAATTTCTCCTCCTCTCTTAGTTATTTTTATTTCTTGCTTATCTTCAGATTGTAATCAGGAATTCCACATGTCAATGCGCGACTAAGGTAACCCTTTGACCTAAGAATAGGATTTGTTTACTTTCTTTGAGGTTTTGAATGTATTGTTGAACAATTATTTGTGGATTCAACTGAATTTTGCATTATTTTACATCGATTAATGATGAACGAGTTAACGTCTCTTATATTGTTAATCTTGTTTGCTATAGTTCATATGCCTTGTATAGAATGAGCTTAGTGGCACCTTTGGCTAGAGATTTTCCACTTGAGCCTAGACTTGTAGTTTGAGTATCTCAAATCATTGAAATTCATTAGATAATCGAATGCGTAAACTTAGCTATCTAGTTTTCTGTTTGTCTCGATAAAATTTCCTATATTCTTAATGCGAATCGTAGTAGTTTCTAAAGGGTCTAATTTCCAAAGTAACTAATGCGGTTTAGTTGGATTAATGAAATTCATCAACCATGGCTAGATGCATCTAGGGTTAACAGGAATTTTATTGAGTATCCACAAGTAATGGTTTAAATGCTTAGTACCAATGATAAAAAAGTAATTAATTCTCAAATATCCTTAAGTTGAATTTTCCATATTAAATTTCAAAAGTCTACTTGCCCTCTTTTAAATTCTCGCACCTTTACATTTTTTCTTTTAGGATTTGCAAAATTAATCACAACCCCTCCCCGTTACCAAAATTTACAAATTGGCTAGGTTCATCCTTAATTCCCCGAGGGGAAAACCTGCTCTCGCTATATGCAAGCTCGTAAGAGTGGTTAATTTTATTTTCTTTAGGTCTCGGTAAGCTTACGAACAAATTGGCATCGTTGACAGGAAATCTCACAACTAGCTTTAGTCAATTTTTTGAATTCAATTAGTGTGTATGAGTTTGTGTTGTTTTATGACTCGCTCCTGTGGGAGCTATGCATTTGATTTTATTGCAGATATTGACCAGAAAGAGTGTAGAATTCGAAAAGGGAAAAGATTAGAAGCCGAAACCGTTGAGGAAGAGGAGATTCTCGATCCTCAAGAATATCATAAAAGCAAAAGAGGATCCATAAGCCGATATGGGTGAAGCACGAGAGATGACCTTGAAAGAACTGGCTGAGCCTGATTTGATACAACATCCGTTGTATATCATCATTCTTAAGATGACCATTCCATTTGAGTTGAAGCATGGATTGGTCCATCTGTTGCCACAATTTAGGGATACTTTTAGAGACGACTCCCCACAAGCACATTAAGGATTTTCACTTGGTGATAGGAGTACCATAGATGTTGTCGCAAGTAGAGCCTTAGCTGACAAGACTCCTACAGAGGCTCGTGAACTAATCTTCACCATGGCAGAAAATTCTCAAAACTTTGGCACCATAGCAACCGATGTGGATTCCTCAAGCTCTAGGGAAATTAATGGATTAAGATTTCAAATTTCTGATTTAACTTTTCTTCCAAAGCAGGTTACTACTAGAGGCACTCAAAAAGTAAAAGCTTGTGGAGCTTGCAGTGTGTCAGAGCATTCATCTAAAGTATGCCCAGAGGCTCACCAGGTGGTTAACACCATGAGAGGATACCAAAGGAAGTACGACCCCAATAGTAACATGTATAATCTGGGGTGGAAGGATCACCCCAATTCTAAATGGGGCTATCAATGAAGCAATCAACAACCATCTTCATCTTCAAGTATGTCATTTGAAAGTATAGTTAAATCCCTTGCTGATAATTCTCTTAAATTCCAACAAAAGATCCATCAGCTGCAGAAGGATTCTATTTAGTTTCAGCATGAAACTAGGATGAGGTTGAGTAACCTTGGCACTCAAATCACCCAGTTTACGACTACAGTCAATAGGTTAGAAAGCAATGTTGGGGTTGATGCTCTAAAGTCTCGTGTTCTGTAGTTTGTAAACAGTTTGTACGAATACTTGTGTTGTATAATATATGATATTTACTTCACATCGTGATTTTACTCAGTTGTATGTTTTATTTGCTTTACCACAAACTAATAAACATAAAATCCTTGGTTATCACTAAAGCATGTATGTGGTGACATACAAGTGGATCATGTCTTTAGTGATAAACAAAATGGTCTGTAGTATATGGATATAGGAGGGAAATCTTATCCTAGTAACGCTATGGATGTGGCCCGCATTTGTGGAATGGTGAAAAGTGTTGTGACTTGTAATAGATGGTCTGATCCTGATCATTCGTGTAGGGGACATGCGAGCAGGCACGTCCCTGTCTCTTATACACATCTAGATGTGTATAAGAGACAGGTCCTATACAAAGGAGTTTGTATAAGACCTGAGCATGAAGTGTTAACGTCTCGTTATATAACACCGTTCATGACAGAGACTTCACTTCACTAGGATGACCATAGGTAACATGACCTCAATCCTGAGTGAGTTGGGAACTCTTGCCATTTAGGGCGGTCCTGTGAT
Source organism: Benincasa hispida (assembly GCF_009727055.1). Lineage (NCBI taxonomy): Eukaryota > Viridiplantae > Streptophyta > Magnoliopsida > Cucurbitales > Cucurbitaceae > Benincasa > Benincasa hispida. Next base: position 9,911,910 of record NC_052353.1, on the reverse strand, counting down.
TTATATGGGTGCTAGTGGCCAGGTCACCGATTCAAACCTACCATTTTAGGGATTCGTCTGATTTGGGAGCTGGGAACTCAGCTACACAAGATAAAATTCACTTCTTCCCCGAGACAGGGGCAAGTAGATAGATAGCTCCCTTAAGGGTTGATTCCAAGGCTTGAATGATGTGGCGCCACACACCTCTCTTGGCCCGAGAGGTGTTCACACATAGTTGAACTATGTTGTATTATTTATTAGAAGAATCAGTGGTACTTAAGGAGTGAGATGTAACTATAGGGGCAAAACGGTAAATTGGCCCAGCTGTACTTACGAGTATCTATGAAGGGTCATCGTACTCATGATTGGTTATATCCCATGGATACAGAAATATATCTGTGGTAAGAAGAGTTCAGCTAGTGGAATGTCTAGTTATTAATGGATGGTGGATCTCGTGACTAAAGAGTTTAGTCAGCTATTCACTTACCATTGGAGCTTCGAGCCACGGGTCCATAAAGTCCCCTAGGTAGCTTGAATAAAGTCGAGAATCAGTGTTTGGGTCATTTTGAAATGTTCAAATTGACAAGAGAGAATTCGATTATATATGATATAATTGAACTAATTAATTATATATGATATAATTGTCTAAATGTATGAGATACATTATTTTTGGAAGAAATTAGATATAAATATGATTTATATCAAGTGGAGGAGAAATTACTATAGTAGATATGTGATATCAAACTATAGGGTAAGAATATAATATGATTATATTCATTTATTATTAAATTGGTTAATTATGAGATAATTGGCCGAAATATTCTCCTCAATCGTGCGTTAGTGGGAGAAGTCGTACTCGGTTATGGTAACCGAAGAATAAAATGAAAATTTGCTTCATTTGGCAGTGTAAAAAAGTATCAATCGCTTAGCTGAAAGCCTATACGATAGAGTCTCATTGTCTAAACATCGCACACCTTGAGTCTAAACGATCGCACACCTTTCTCTAAACGATCATTTAGCTTTTCTAAATGATCACCTAGCGTGCCGCATTTTCTAAACGATCGTTTACCTATTACTAAACGATCATTTACCTATTACTAGATGATTGCTTAGTAAAACCTACACGGTCGTGTAGCTTTGTCTAAAAGATAAGCACCTCAGCTATACGATAGCTTTCTCTCCCACTTGCTTATCGTCTACACGATCAACCTTTCCTCCAACCTCTACCAAATTCACCAAAGACCACACTTTGGATTCTCACTTCGAGAATACTAAGGGCTCCAACTGGTGGTGTCATCCCTGTTTCTTACTTGTTCGTGCTTGTTCTTATTGTTGTCGTTTATGTAGACGATCGTGTTGTCGTAGCCGACTGATTTGCTCGGTGATAGAGTTCGTAGAGGTTCTTCCGCTGCGTTGAGTTTGAGTTTGAAGAGAGTCTTCAATTGGTATGTGAACTCAATCCTTTGTATTTTATTTATCAAAGCATGTCGTTAATTAGTGTAATTTACATAACTATCTGTTAGAATGTATGTGTTGTATTTCGGTCACTATGATATCGAAAAGATCTAACTGCGCTCATGGATGCTGTTCATTAAGAGTTCCTTCAATTGGTATCACAGCCAGGTTATGATATTCCAATTTCATTATTGCAACGAATTGCATATACATTCTTGGTGGGTACATATCTACTCTATTTAATTGTTAAATTGTTGTGGATGTACGGATTAATGGATTTTTTTGGGATGTTGCCTCGGGTTGATTTAATTCTTTTACATTTTTTGGTTGATTGTAAAGGCCCCTGCATTTTTGGGCATTATTAATAGTTATCGAGTCTGTAATCCAAAGTCAGTTTGAGTCTTGAGTCATTCTGAAGAAGATCGAAGCAAGAGTTGTAGTTCTTCGAGGAAGGAGACGATCAAGGGTTGATCGGGTCGTGTAGATGATTAGGTAAGCGATCGTTGAGTATCGGGTCGTGTAGACGGTGGGATGCTCGTGTATTGTTTAACATGCATGCGCACTAAACGATCGTTTAGCTCAGCAAGCTTCATCGTTTAGTAACTGACTAAACAATCGCTTAACAACGCACGGTAAATCATTTACCTTTCGTCGTGTTAAGCGATCGCCTAGACAATCAGGCTTTGCAAAGTTGTTGTCGTCTAAGTAATCGTTTAGCTTTTGTGCCTATTGTCTAGTGTGCACTGAGCGATCGTTTACCTTCGGCGTTTACTAAACGATGCACTTCTCCGCGGTTCAAGACCCTATTCGCCTGTGAACCCATTTTCTCGATAGAAAATGTAATAGATAGGGTTATTTCATTCCGATTTTTCTGTAAAGGCTCATCCCGGTCCATTAATCTTTGGTTTATTACATGCGATGTATGGTTTTTATATGTCATATGGTATGCACATATAGTAAATCCCACCTTAGGTTATGCATTGGTCATGCATCATCTCTTTATTGTAAATGTTATAATTTAGAAAAGCATGATTTAATTATGTAAGAGCATACTCATGCATCATATAATATAAGAGTTATATTTATGCATGCATAAAAAGCATTGACATACATCATCTTTATATTATAATTGTTATAGTATAAGGGTGAATGGAAAGCATGTTTTTCTTGATTATTACACATATATATAAAGTTATATATAGTAATGATTGGACATTGCATGAAGCATGACACATAGGTTTCTTTATAACCGTTATAAACACCTAGTTGTGCGCAATGGTTTTTTAGTTGTTTCTTTATAAAGGTTAAAGAGAAATTAGAACTAAAAGCAATAAGAAAGATATGCATGTTCACTTAGGTTTAATTCATGGTTTTAAAATGTTTAAAACTTGGATCACATAAACCTAAGATCATGGTTCTAATATGATTAGCAACCCTAAGGCTTTAATTTTTTTTAATCAATTTATTAGGATTAAATTGACTAATAAAAGGTTAAAATGTAACAAATCTATCTATAAGAAACCTTTTGTTTAAGGCGGGTTCTGTCTACGCTGGGGTATATAAGTTTACGGAAACGTAACACCCTTACCTGGGAACTTACCTGGAAAGGTGAATTAGATAGATTTGATGCGTGCATGCAAGTTAAGAATAGTCAATTAAAGTGTTTAAATGTGACTATTTGAACTAGTTCATAATTCATAGACAAAAGTTGTTTATGAGCATAAACTAAAAAGACGACTTAGACTAAAATCAGTAACCAGATTGTCTAGGTTAATGAACCCCTAGGTAGAACATTCAGTGGGAGGTACTTGGGGCATGAGATGCTTCACTTAACGTTTCTCCTAAAGAGTCCACACCATGAGATCTACCCTCGGCCTTGAGGCACCTTTGGCGTGTCCCCCTAATGAATGGTGTTTTGGTAGGTCAATATCAAGGTGGATGGAGAGAGTGTTCCTAGTAAGTGGGAGCGGGAAGTGCGACAACATATCCCTCGGTCTCCCTCGTTGGATTGAATAAAGTTACTACGCATCGTCTCGAGGCACCCTGAGAGTGTCCCCCTAAAGGATGGCAGTATTGCGCATTTCTTTATTTGATCTCCTGNAAAGTTACTACGCATCGTCTCGAGGCACCCTGAGAGTGTCCCCCTAAAGGATGGCAGTATTGCGCATTTCTTTATTTGATCTCCTGTAAGGGGATAAGGTAACTTAGTCTCTTGTCCTAATCTGCTTTTTTCCTACATGGGCTCATTAGGGCAGGACTCTGGCACCGAAAGCGAGGGGTTACACTTACGCGAAATTGTTAAAGGTTAACAGTTCTAGGCCGAATGAATGGTGGCTGTTAGGTTCAGTTCCAAGAGTTGGTTCTGCCTAATAGTTGAGAATGTCTCATCCCAGCAAAGAGGCATCTAATCACCCCACCGGTGGCGTTTGTCCTGCCTCATTAAGGCATCATTGCAAAATAGAAGTCTTTTACTTAGGGTACTTGAAACTGTTTTGCAATACTAATTGGTTGAAATGTGGTTTAGCAAAGTCTAATAAAGTTTTGTTCATTTTTCAGCAACAAGTTTTCAAAATGGCAACAGCCACGATAGCTTTGCTTAGCGCCGAAAAATTAACTGGTGACAATTTTTCGATATGGAAACACATAATCACGATGATTCTGATCATCAAAGATCTCATATTCGCTCTTACGGAGGTCTGTTTTATTCTTTGACATCTTCGTTTAAGGCAGATCAATCTCAATAGGATTGGGAGATTGGTGAATAATGGACTTCTAAGTCAGTTAGAAGAAAATTCTTTACTGGTGTGCGAGTCTTACCTTGAGGTAAGATGACTAATCGACCTTTTATTGGAAAAGGTTATAGAGCCAAAGAGCCTTGAGTTAGTACATTCTGACCTTTGTGGTCCTATGAATGTGCAAGCTCGAGGTGGCTATGAGTATTTTTTTCAGTTTTACTGATGATTACTCTAGGTATGGGTATGTTTATCTTATGCAACGGAAGTCTGAATCCTTTGAAAAGTTCAAAGAGTTCAAGGTTGAAGTTGAAAACGCATTAGATGGATGGATTAAAACACTTCGATCGGTTCGAGGTGGAAAGTTTTTGGACTTGGGATTTCAAGACTATTTGATAGACCATGGAATCGTTTCCCAACTCTCAGCACTGATTACACCTCAGCAAAATAGTGCAGCAAAGAGGAGAAATAAAACCTTGTTGGACATGGTTCGTTCGATGATGAGTTACGCTTCCTTATCGGACTCATTTTAGGGTTTCGCAATGGAGATAGTGATATACATATTCAGCTGTGTTCCCTCCAAGAGTGTTGCGAGAACACCTCTAGAGTTGTGGAACGAGCATAAAGCTAGTTTTACGTCACTTTCGCATTTGGGGTTGCCCTGTACATGTGTTTGAGGAAAATCCCAAGAAGCTGGAACCACGGTCGAGGTTATGCCTTTTTGTAGGCTACCTCAAAGGTACACGAAGGGTTTGTTTTTATAATCCATCGAAAAATAGGTTGTTTATTTCCATGAATGCTACCTTCCTAGAGGAGGATCATATAAGGGAGCACAGTCCATGAAGTAAAGTCGTGTTGCGTGAACTTTCCAATGAAACTACTGAAACTTCAACAAGAGTTATTGAAGAGCCTGCTACATCGACAAGAGTTGTTGATGGGAGTTCATCTAGTAGGTAGGTTCCACCTCAAGAGTTGAGGTAACCTCGACCTAGTGGGAGGGTTGCGAACCCTCGCGTTTGCTATCTCGGTTTCTCGAAAATCCTTGTTATGGTAGCAGATGGCGACGTTAATGATCTGTTGTCTTATCAGAAGGCAATGGAGGATGTTGATCGGGATGAATAGGTCAAGGCCATGGATCTCGAGATGGAGTCGATGTATTTCAACTCAGTATGGGATCTTGTTGATCAGCCTGATGGGGTAAGACCTATGGGTTGTAAATAGATCTACAAGCGCAAACGGGGTGCTAATGGAAAGGTACAGACCTTCATGGCTCGACTTATGGCAAAGGGTTATACCCAGGTAAAGGGAGTCGACTATGAGGAGACTTTCTCACCTGTTGCCATGTTCAAGTCGATCCGCATCGTCCTATCCATTGCAGCTTATTATAAAAATGAGATCTGGCAAATAGACGTCAAGACGGCCTTTCTGAATGGGGAGACCATTTACATGGTGCAACCCGAGGGATTCATAGCCCAAGGTCAAGAGCAAAGGGTTTGCAAGTTGAATCGGTCCATTTATGGGCTGAAACAGACATCTCGGTCTTGGAACATATGATTTGATACTGCGATCAAGTCGTATGGCTTTGACCAAAACGTTGATGAACTTTGTGTCTACAAGAAGATCATCAACGTCTAGTAGTCTTCTTAGTGTTGTATGTAGATGATATACTACTCATTGAGAATGATGTAGGTCTACTTACTGCAGTTAAGAACTAGTTAGCGACCCAATTCCAAATGAAAGATCTGGGAGAGGCTCAGTTTGTTCTAGGTATACAGATCTTTTAAGATCATAAGAACAAAGTGTTAGCACTGTCTTAGGCATCGTACATTGACAAGATATTGCTCAAGTACTCGATGCAGGACTCTAAGAGAGGCCTACTACTGTTCAGGCATGAAGTCACTTTGTCTAAGGACATGTGTCCTAAGACGCCTCAAGAGGTTGAGGAGATGCGACGGGTCCCATATGCGTCCATCGTTGGCAGTTTGATGTACGCAATGTTCTATACTCGTCCAGACATCTGCTACACTGTGAGAATAATTAGTAGGTATCAGTCTAACCTAGGCTAAGGTCACTGAACCGTAGTGAAAAACATCCTCAAATATCTTCAGAGAACGAGGGATTACATGCTCGTATATGGATCTAGGGATATGATCCTTACTAGATACATGGATTCTGACTTTCAGACTGATAAGGACTCTAAAAAGTCCACGTCAGGGTCACTCTTTACTCTTAACAGAGGAGCTGTAGTGTGGCGAAGCACTAAACAAGGGTGCATCACCAACTCCACTATGGAGGAAAAGTACGTAGCGGCTTGCGTAGCTACTAACGAAGCCATCTAGTTCATGAAGTTCTTGAAAAAATTGGAAGTCGTTCCAGATATGTCTAGGCCCATTACCCTCTATTGTGATAATAGTGGGGCAGTGACGAACTCCAAGGTGTCGAGGAGTCACAGGCGCCGCAAACACATAGAGCAGAAGTATCATCTGAATCGTGAGATAGTGCATCGAGGGGACGTGATCGTCACGAAGATCACTTCGGAGCACAATGTTGCTAAACCATTTACAAAGGCTCTCACGGCAACAGTGTTTGAGAGTCACCTACGAAGCATGGGTCTATAGGATTGCTCGCGACTAGACTAGGGCAAGTGGGAGATTTTTTTTGTACTGCGCTTTTATGCCCAAGTTTATTGTTTTGTACTAGTTTTATGTACACTCCACTTCGCTTTAGGATAAGTGGGAGATTGTTGGGGTTGATGTCCTAAAGTCTCGTGTCCTTTAGTTCATAAACAGTTTGTACGAAAGCTTGTGTTGTATAATATATGATATTTACTTCACATCTTAATTTTGCTCAGTTGTATGTTTTATTTGCTTTACCACAAACTAATAAACATAAAATCCCTGGTTATCTGTTTGTAACTTAAGCATGTATGTGGTGACATACAAGTGGATCATGTCTTGAGTGATAACCAAAATGGTCTGTAGTATATGGATATAGAAGGGAAACCTTATCCTAGTAATGCTACGGATACGGCCCGCTTTGTGGAACAGTCACAAGTGTTGTGACTTGTCACAGATGGTCTAATCTTGATCATTTATGTAGAGGACATGCGAGCAGGCACGTCCTATACAAAGAGTTTGTATAAGACCTGAGCACGAAGTGTTAACATCTCGTTATATAACACCGTTTATGACAAAGACTTCACTTCACTAGGATGACCATAAGTAAGATGACCTCAATCCTGAGTGAGTTGGGAACTGTTGCCATTTAGGGCAGTCCTTTGATTTGTATGGGTGCGAGTGGCCAGGTCGCCGATTCAAACCTACCATTTTGGGGATTCGTCTGATTTGGGAGCTGGAAACTCAGCTACAGAAGATGGAATTCACTCCTTCCCCAAAGTAGGGGCAAGTAGATAGATAGCTCCCTTAAGGGCTAATTCCAAGGCTTGAACGATGTGGCGCCACACACCTCTCTTGGCCCGAGAGGTGTTCACACATAGCTGGACTATGTTGTATTGTTCATTAGAGAAATCAGTGGTACTTAAGGAGTGAGATGTAACTACATGGGCAAAACGGTAAATGTGCCCAACTGTACTTACGAGCATCTGTGAAGGGCCATCGTACTCATGATTGGTTATATCCGATGGATATATAAATATATATATGTGGTAAGAAGAGTTCAGTTATTGGTCTTTAGTTGAATGCCTGGCAGTTAACAGATGGTGGATCTCGTGACTAAAGAGTTTAATCAGTTATTCATGTACAGTTGGAGCTTTGAGCCATGGGTCCATAAGGTCCTCTAAATAGCTTGGATAAAGTCGATAATCAGTGTTTGGATCAGTTTGAAATTTTCAAATTGACAAGAGGGAATTCGATTATATATGATATAATTGAACTGGTTAATTATATATAATATAATTGGCTAAATGTATGAGATACATTATTTTTGGAAGAAATTAGATATAAATATGATTTATATCAACTGGAGGAGAAATTACTATAGTAGATATGTGATATCAAACTATAGAGTAAGAACATAATATGATTATTTTTATTTATTATTAAATTTATGAGATAATTGGCCGAAATATTCTCCTCAATCGTGCGTTAGTGGGAGAAGCCGTATTCAGTTATGGTAACCGAAGAATAAAATGAAAATTTGTTTCATTTGGCAAAGGTTCAAAAAAATCGCAATCGGTGTGAAAAAGTATTGGTCGCCTAGCTGAGAGCCTATATGATAGAGTCTCATCGTCTAAACGATCGCACGCCTTTCCCTAAACGATCGCTTAGCTTTTCTAAATGATCGTCTAGCATTCCGCGTTTTCTAAATGATTGTTTACCTATTACTAGATGATCACTTAGTAAAACCTACACGATCGTGTAGCTTTGTCGAAACGATAAGCATCCCAGCTATATGATAGCTTTCTTCCCACTTTCTTGTCGTCTACACGATCAGCCTTTCCTTCGACCTCTAGCAAATTCACCAAAGACCACACTTTGGATTTTCACTTCGAGAATACCAAAGACTCCAACTGGTGGCATCGTTCCCACTTCTTACTTATTCGTGCTCGTTCGTGTTGCTGCCATTCGTATAGACGATCGTGCTGCCGTAGCCGACTGATTTGCTGGGCGATAGAGTTTGTAGAGTTTCTTTCGCTGCGTTGAGTTTAAGTTTGAAGAGAGTCTTCAACTGGTATGTGAACTCAATCCTTTGTATTTTATTTATCAAAGCATGTCGTTATTAGTGTAATTTGCATAACTATCTATTAGAATGTATGTGTTGTATTTTGGCCACTATGAAATCAGAAAGATCTAAACATGCTCATGGATGCTCTTAGTTAAGAGTTCCTTCAAACAATTCCTTAGGTAAGCTTCTAGGTCAACCTGACCATCGCAACATCAGTTCCATTACTTTGAGAACTGGTATAAAGCTTCCATCTGTAGCTCCATCACCAACTGCTCCTCTTGTTACTCCTCCTGTGGATACCCATGATGAGGTAGAGAAAGTAAAGAAAACCAGAAGGAAGCACTTAAGCCTCCAAACACTCAGGTAAGTACTGGTTCTCCATCTTCCTCTAATCCAATTGTGCCTAAAGCTCATTTTCCATACAGGCTAGCTAAGCCTAAGAAGCGTGTAATGGATGATGAAATTCTCAAGACCTTCAAAAGAGTGCAAGTGAACATCCCACTCCTTGTCGTGGTGAGGCAAATTCCAGGTACGCAAAATTCCTTAAAGAATTGTGTACCAAAAAGAAAAGAAAAAGAATAGGATTGGGTTGTGTCTTGGTCATCAAAGAAATAAAATGTTGTCGCGAGATCAAGTACTGAATCTGTGTATAGAGCGCTTGCCCATGTCTCAGCTAAACTGATCTGGATTAATAAGCTATTATAAAATTGATTTTGTGCCAATTACCCCCCTGTGTTATGGTGTGACAATGTTAGTGCCAATGCCCTTGCTGTTAACCTTGTGTTCCATGCCCGAACCAAGCATATTGAGATAGATATACACTTTGTGTGCGATCAAGTTCTGGCCGGCAAGCTAGATATTCAATATGTACCATCCACAGATCAGATTGATGACTGTAAGTAAACCACTTACTCACATGCAATTCTTTGTTATGAGGTCCAAACTCGGGGTAGTCGACCTACCCTCTCGTTTGATGGGGGATATTAGGAGAGAAGCCGAAGTCCAATGAAATACCAAGACAATAAAAGAAAAAGAGAAAAGAAAAGATCAGCCATGTTATACCCAATCCAGAAAGGAATAATTTCTGGTACCTATTGGTTGTATAAAATCTTCTATAGCCCAATACCTTATTGACATCTGTAAATCCAGCTATTCTTTATTATTCCATTTTTTTCCCTGCTCTAGGGTTTTGTCGTATATAAATTGCTAAGGTCATATGAGCCATGATATAAGGAAAATACAATACAGAAAATTCCCTCAGCTCACTGTCCGATTGCCTCCCTGTTTCTCTTTTCTTATTTTGAAGTTATATGAGTTCTTAAAGCATACTAAACAATGAGTTAGCCATTCATGAGTTTTATACTTCAATATCTCTAAAGTATATTTATGTATATTTCTTAGTTGAGCAAGAAGCTCCTATGTTTCCAAATCCATTTAAATGCATGAATAACGTTAAAGGAAAGTTTATGAACCATGAGTTATGCAATGTGTAAATATGATTTGAAAGGCATAAACATTCATAATGATAATGAGTTTTATGTTGATAACCATTTGAAATGCTATGTTTTATGATGAATATTATTTCAGAGTTCTTATGAGAAATATGTTTTAGTACCTTAGCTATGAAATCTGATACTTCAGGTTGTGAAGGTATTAGGGTTCCCATTACTGAAGGAGACGAAGATAGGGTTGATTCCACCCTCATGCTGAAGGAGATGAAGGTAACTTGGGGAAATCTCTATATACAAGTAAGATTATTATCGAGGCTGCTGGTGATGTAGAATTCCACCCCAGCTAAGGTTTTCAACGTTGGGATGTTGAGCAAAAGAAGCTCCACCCAACTAAGGTTTAGAAGGGTATAAAGATTTTATATGATAGTTTCATAAAATACTTTCAAGGTTTTTAGAGTTGTAATTACTATAAGTTGATATTTTATTATTTTATGAGCTTAATTAAAAGCCTGTTTTAAACTCTAAGACTATGAGGATGTTTTCAATTGATATTTGAATTACGAATCTTCCAATTTAGCATATTATGTTCTAAGTATGGAGGCCTATGATTTAAAAGAACTATGGTTTTCACTAAATAAGTTGAGAGTATGATGTTTTATTTTCTATACGTTTCAAGAGAGTTTTCTAAGTTAAAATTGGAAGAACATGCTAATGATTTAGAGAATTGTTTGGAAAAATGGATTTCCATAGTAAAAGCTTATGTTTTTAATTATGCCACTCATTGGGCTCCGCAACTCATGTTTTCCAATGTTTTTTTTTTCTCCCTGAGTAACAGAAGAGTTCCAAGATTCTAGGATTGCAAGTTTCTTGAAAAGGAAGGTCTAGTCTACCACCGTTGTGAAGAGTTTATTATTCATATGTTAATCCAGAAGTTGTCGGTAATTAAGTAGTTTCTACAGAGTTAGAGTTGGGGTTTGGTCTGTAATAAGATGTCTTCTGAATGATGATGTTGTAATTAGAGTATCATTTTGATGAGTTAAGTTGTATTCTGTGACTAAATTACTAATGAACAGGTTCACAGAGTTAAGGCTTCAATAATACAAGCTCATAAGATGCGATGTTTTACAGGTTCAGTTGGTAGAAGATGTCATAAGAGGGTTGGCATCTACTATCCCACATCTCCTCTTAGGTTAAAAAGGTAATCTGAAAGGGGATGTGACATTTGGTGTGGTCGAATTGTGCAACATTTATTGTTTTGATTGTATCTTTGCTCATTATAATCCCCTATGCAAAATTTTTATTGAAGAGTACAAGATCAAAAAGATAACTTATGTCTTAGGGGGAGCCTAAAGCATTATTTCTGAGAAGGGATTCTCAGTCTTAGAGAAAGTTTAAGACTTCATTACTTGAGAATGAGTTCTCCATCTTAGGGTGTACCTAAGCTACATCATTGAAGGGAATTCATTGAGAAAAGGGAAGATAATATCTTTGGAGAGGGAGTCTTGTAGATTGTCGGAAGTTGAAGTGTTCAACATTAATATTAGCATACTTAGGGGGAGCCCAAGTGTCCTCGAGAGGGAGTCTCCATCTAGGGGGAGCCTAGGTGATCAGTGAGTTAGGCTCTTTGTGTGTCAATAAATGATGTTAGTTTACAAATAAATACTATGTCGTAATCGCTTAACTCTTTAATATTAATAAATTATCTTTCTTGGGCTTTCTGCCTCCAAGGTGGTTATTGCCGAACTGAAGTTACCATTCTCTTTGTGTAATCTTTTACTTCTCTGTTCAATATTATTTTGTTGTTACAGAATGAGCCAAATCACTCAGTTTAACATCTATTGTTTCAGTGGCGAGTCATCTTATTTTGTTCTTCTTCTTCCTATAAAAAGAATAGAAAGTCAAGAGATAATGTATAAGAAGAAAAACATAATCTATCTAGCCATGGAAGATCATTTACCGATTATTTCAACTTTTGTAATGGATAAAGATACATTTCTGCTTTTGAAGTTTAATTCTCGTGAGCTCGACATATAAAATAAATTAGTGACTTTAAGTTTATTGATTTAAAGTTGTTTAATTCTTTTTGGACAATATTTTAGAATGGTGTATATGTAGCTACTCCATCCAAAAGCTTAGGCTAGGCTCGCAAGAAACATGATATATTTGAATTTTGGGTCTTAGACAGCCTAACCCAAATCATCTCATTGAAGGCCCAAAGGGATATCAAAGTTGTAGGAAGTTTCATGTTTGTGTGGGAAAGAACAATAATAATAAAATAAATAAATAAATAGCTTTCTGTGACAACCGTTCATTTTTCAAAATTAAGTTTATAAAAACTATTTTCACATTTTGATTCATTTGTTTTATTATCTAGCTACTTGTCAGAAGTGTTTTTAAAGTTTTGAAATCTAAAAAAATAGTCTTAAAAAATTGTTTTTGTTTTTGTTTTTGAAATTTTACTAAGAATTCAAATGTTTAACTATGAAAGATAAAATTACAATAATACAAGCACCATTACAAAAGAATAAGTAGTTATCAAGGAAGTCTTCATCACTATTCATTTATTTATAGCATGTATTTTGATTAGTTATAATATGATAAACCAATGGCTTAATCTAGCTATCTTTAGTAACTTAGTTTATTAATAATCAATTGAGTAAAATTTCTAATTCTAGCTTCTTCTTCTTTTTTTCTTTTTCTTTTTTTTTTTTCTTTTTTTTTGTTAATTCTATGATGTGATAAATTAAATAGTATTAATTACTATCTAATCATTGTATACCATAAATTCACAAATTTATTGCTAATAAAGCAAGTATATTCAACTAATATGTATATAGTATGTGTTAACGATTAAAATATTTTATTTTTTCAAATTATTCTTTTCCCATTTACTAAAAGAAGGTTTTTTTTTTTAATTTAATCATATGTGTTGAGTAGAGGATTCGAGTATTTTAACCTCTTAATCAATGATACATTATATTTTAAAATGATATTCATATATTATATTGAAAATTTAAAATTCCACTTTAATATATTATTGAACCTCATCATAATTTCTTATAATTCATCACTTTTGGAAGGAAAAAAAAAAAGCAATTATTAAAAAAAAAATTCAAGAGAGATATAATGGTGAGACAATATTGCAAGTTGTCAGTACTAAACATGTTGGAAATATCTTGCAAAGTTCATAGCATAAAAGATCCATCAAATATCAATAATCAACTTTTAGAAAAGCCAAATAAATGAAACATTAACTTCATTCACCCTAAGCTGCAAAAGTTGATGTAACCAAGATAAAACTAACATTTAAACCATGTTTATTTCAGGGCTTCACAATTAATTTTTATGAAAAATATAAAAATATTTAGATCCATTCATAAAAGAAGACAATCTAACGTATCCACTATATTTTTAAATATGTCCTGTTTAAAAATCTAAAGATGGATTGAAGTAATAATGTGATTTCCGCCGTCTGAGTCTTAATCAATTTTAATCCACATACTATAGACTAAAAAAAGCAAACTAATATTAGATCTAATTAAAATATAACGTCCAACATCAAACTAAAATTGAATAATGAATTCAAGGTACATCAAACATCAAATTAATAGTAATTTGAATATTATATTTATTATTTAGCCCACATCAAACTAATAGTAATAATTCATTTAAAGATTTATTGAAATTATAAAAAATTAAAATGAGACATTTCAAAATACATAAACTAAAATTGAATAATTGAATAATGAATTCAAAGATACAATTGATGAAAGTTATATGTTAATCTTAAAGATTTAAACTTTTTTGAAGTATATACTTTTTAATGGGGTGGTTATTAAAAGAAAGCAAACCAAAATAATTGACAAAAAAAGTCGAACGAAAATTCAATTTTTACGAAAGCAATGATTCAGTTCGGTTTAATATTATAAGAAAATTGAAATTTTTGATTGGATTTGATTTCGGGTTTGAAAGTCATATAATATAATATTATAAATATTATTTCTACTCATAAATTTTATCTATTATTTCTATCCCTAAATTTCAATGTTTTGTTATTTACTTTTTACCCATGTCAACTACAAGAAAATACACCTTTTCCGACGGCAAAAATCAATGAGAAAACTTTTTAAAAAAAAAACATTGGGAAAGGCTATCACGATGCTAAACTGAACTTTGGCAATGTCATCGAGAAAAATCCATCAGTAGAGGACTATCCTTATGCAAAAAAAGATTATTGTCGAGAAAAAAATCACGACGGATGGATTTTAAAGATCCTTTGCCAATGCCTCCCCCAGCGTCAACAAAGGGTATTCAAATGATTTTTTTAACATTGGCGACACATTCTTTTTTTGGGTGAAACTGTTGAGAGAAGTAACCTCTCTCGATGTCAAGTTAGTATGGCATCAGGAAAGGGTACTTATTTTGCCCAATGTCATATAATCTGGCATTGATTGAGCGCTTTTTTCCCTAAATAATTATAAATCATTTTTTTTTTTTTTTTGCCCAAACTTGATACCTAATTAAAACTTAATAAAATTTAGTCAAACAAACAAAAATCAACAACTAATATATTTATTTAATTAATTTTCTTATATAATTATAGTAATGTAAACAAAAAAATATAGGCAACAACTTAAACATCAACAACTTTATACACTTAATTTAAAATTACATAGTATTCATATATAACAAAACAAAATACAATCGACCATGTTTTCAAGAACCAAACTTAAATTTAAAAGTTGAAAAAAGTAATCTTAAAAAGATTATTTTTAAATTATGATTATGAATTCAAGTATTCATTTAATACCAGTGAAAATTATAATTAAAAATTTAGGACGTAAATAAAAAAATAAAATCTTTATCAAATACTTAATTTAAATTTTGATAGTTTCATGGTGTAAAAATAGTTTATGTGAGCTGCATGAATCTTGAAAAATAATCCAATATGTTATCCAAATAAAACTAACCAAAAATATCGATTATGGATGGCAATCTAAATTTAATTTGCTAATAAAAATGAAACAAAGAATTTTAGCTATATTATATACATAAATACATTCATTCTTTACATTAAAAAAAAAAAAAAAAAAAAAAAAAAAAACCGAACGTACCATTTAAAATATTATAATATATAAAGTCAAAAAGCGTGTTTTAATATTAATGCAACTCTGTATTTCAACATGTTTGACTAACTCAAAAGTCAGACATGATACATGATATTTTTTCTTTAAAATAATATATAATTTAAAGAGTCTTTATATTTTAATAAAAATATTATCTTCTGGGCATTTCTGGAAGTTTCAAACTTTTTTTTATTAAAATAATTTTTACTTTTTTTAATGGTTTAATTTTAGTTTTTAATTTATTTTTGATATATTTTCAATAAATCTTAAATTTAACTTTATTTTTAAATTAAATTTAGTTAAATAATAATAATAATAATGTTCTTACAATAAAAGACACCATGCTTTCCACAATTTATAAAAGAAATGGTAATAGATTTTTTTTTTTTTTTGGGGAAAACTAAACAATAAATCAACCAAACTTTACTAAAAATTTAAAGTACAAACACTCAAATTAGACATTTGATTGGAAATACATACTAAAATTTTTTATGCTAAATTATGGAGACAAAAATTATAGTTTAACCAAAATTTTAATGTTCACAGACTAAATTAAGGGAACAATCAAAGTTTACGTATTAAATTTAGTTTTTTTTCTCCTTAAATGCATTATGGTGTGGGGTGAGCTAAGCTCACCTTGACATAGAATTTTTTTAATGTTAAATAAGTATAAATACCATTCTTATTAATTATTAGTCGTAGGTACCTTATTTTAAAAATGATGTGAGGTTGAATAACATTACTATCTTATATATGCATATATATGCATAAAAGGAAAATAAAAAAAATCTTTTTATCCTTAGGTTTCAAAATATTATACATTTAGTCATTACTTGAGTTGGTTTCAATTTACTCAAAGGTTTCAAAATATTATAATTTTACCTTTAAAATTTGATTTTTGTTTTAAATTGGTTCTTAAGTTTCAAGATTTACACTTTTATCCTCGATTTTTTTTAATACCCACTTTAGTTTCTGACATAATTATAAATTGAAATTTTAAAATTGATTAAGATAGTGATTAAAAATAGTGAAACTTAATTAAAATTCTTATAATTTTTTAAAATTAATTTATGGACATTAACACCAAAGATTGAAAGCCGGTGTTTAAAAAAAAAAGGTTAAAAGAGTAAATCTTGAAACCTAAATACTAAATTGAAACAAAACTCAAATTTTAAGGGTAAAAATACAATATTTTGAAACATAGGGTTAAGCGTGCATTTTAGATTGTTTTTGGGAGAGATAGAAGTGATTATAAAATAAATCTTAACCTCTTTTTTTTTTTTTTTTTTTTCGTTTCCTAAAACAGATTTGAATTATATATATATTAAAATTACTTTTAAAAACACAATAATTTCGAGCCTATTTTAAAATAAGCATCCTATTAGCTTTTAGATTCTCCTAAAATCAGATAGAGATTTTAATGAATACTTAATTTTCAATCTTATATTTTAAAAACAAGATTTATTTTATATATCTATATATTTCTTACCTATACAAATCTATTTTCTAATTTTTTTAGAGTTGAATGCAATAATATACTATATTTGATTTTTTTTAATAAAACTATTTTTTCTTAATATTTAAAAATTAATCTATAATAAGTATATAATAATAAAAATGATAAAAGAAAAGTAATTAGATTAAATTAAACGGTGGAAAAAGTCTAATATTGAAAAAGAAAGGGAAGGCTAAGTGGGTGCAATAAATAAGCACAATTTATAGGTGACAATCTATGGTCTATTAAAAGCCAATCCAACCACCCTTAAATTAAATTCCTCAACTCTCAACTGTTTCTTTTTTCATATTTATTTTTGTGTTCATCTACTTCTACACATTTTTATTTTTAGACCAAATATATTTTTAAGCTTTTCAACCCTTTATTATCCATACGTATGCATACACGTGGATGAGTACTTTATTTTACTTTCAAATATTTTTTTTATAAAATATATATAGGATCTAGTTTCCTTTTAGTTTGTAAGTTTTAAAATATTACACGTTTAGTCTTTCAGTTTTGAATTTGGTCTCTAGATTTCATAGTGTGTGTTACAATTTTACAATTGAGGTTTGAGTTTTAATTCAATTTGACCCATAAGTTTTCCCTTTTTAACTTTGATTTTGTTTTAATTTGAAAGAAGTATAGTTAATTAAGTTTCACTATTGTTAACATTATTAAATTTAAATTTAAAATTTCACTTCATAGTTATTTTAAATTAATTACTAGACATTAACGTTAAAGATTAAAAATGAGTATTTATTGAAAAATTGAGGTTACAAGTGTAAATCTTGAGATTTAAGGACTAAATTGAAACAAAACTCAAATTTCATTAGTAAAATGTTACCGTTGGACTAAATTAATATCAAACTCAAAACTTAAATATTAAAATCTCGTTTGGTAACCATTTTGTTTTTGTTTTTAAAAATTAAGCATATGAATATTACTTTCACCTCCAAATTTCTTTATTTATTATCTACTTTTCACCAATGGTTTACAAAACCAAGAAAAGCAGCTTTCAAAAAGTTGTTTTTGTTTTTGGAATTTGGTTAATAATTCAAAAATTATATTTAAAAATACAAATCATGGTAAGAAATTTGGATGAAATAGGCTTAATTTTAAAAAACAAAATGACTACCAAACAAGGCATAAATATGTAATATTGAAATATAGGGACCAAATGGAAATTAAGTTTAGTCTATGAACTTTAAATTTCTGTATGTTTAGAAATTTAAAAAGATGTCCAGTAATACATTTTAGACGTAAATTAAATTAAATGTCAAATATAATATTTAATATTTAACATTCTCGAATGTGTAAAGATCTATTAGATGCAAAATTTGCCTTTAAGATTCTACTTAATATAAAAATTAAGAGTTCAATAACCTATTGTGCATTTTTTAAAGTTATAAATCTACTTGTCAACACAAATCTAGAAGTTGATGAGTTAAACTCATAACCTTATATAAATTTGTGAGATTAGCACTGGTTTTTAAACTTTTAATTTTTAGTGTTGAATAGGTATATGATGTTTCAAATTCATGTTTAGTAGGTCATTTTGACCTAATTCAATATTTTTTAAAATTTTATAGACTTATCATACACGGATTTGAAAGTTTAGGGTCTTATAACACATAAAACTTAATTTTTAATCTTATAAAACTTAGCAATTTTTTAATTTTCTTTCGAATATATCAACAAATTTTATTAGACACAAAATTTAATGTTTAAAGATTTATTAGATTTTTTAAAGTTTGGTGGCCACTAGATACAGACTAAAAGTTTGAGGCCTATTAAATATTTAATTGAAGAACTAAATTTGTGATTTATTTTTTTTGTTTGAAATTCTTTTTAGTTCAGACAATAGTAAAACTTCAAATTATAGGTAACAGATTTTTTTTTAGTTCAACAAACGTGAGGGGAAAGAAGTTTGCACAATTGACATCAAGAAAGGTTAATAAATGTTTAATCTACTGCTGGATAAATAATTATGCTTTAATCTTTTTCTTTTTAAGTACTGTGCTTTAATGTTACGTAGGGCAATTGTTTGGTTAAGGTTGAATATATGGATAGAAAAATAGAAAAATTTGGTAAATTATTTTCATAAAATAGTAAAAATTTAATGTTATTTGATAGAGGTTGATAAAAGTCCATCGATGTCTATTAGTAATAGAAACAGATAGAAATCTAAACCACTACGTTTTTTTTTTTTTCTTTTTCTTTCTTTCTATCAATTGTTTGATATTTTTTTTATCTCTGAATTTTGTTCAAATCTTTATAATACCTATTTTAAATTTATTGATATTTTTACTTTTCTTTACACATGTCATGCAAAATCCTCTTATTATATATCATGGTATTGATTTTTTTTTATGTAAGATTCTATAGATTCTAAATATATTTATATATTATAATTGTAAGATTCTTTAAATTAATGAAAAGAAATGGAATGAAAATTATGATGAGATTATAACCATAAATTTTATTTTTTAGTTTGTCAATATATAGGTGAAAATTCTAACCTCTAATCTTTTGATCTCGAGAGTTCGAATTTTATACCAGTTGAACTATGGTCATGTTCGTTTCATTTACTAACGGGAAATTTAAACTAGAATTACAGAGAAAAAGAATGATGACAACACTTTGCTTTATAAATTATAACTTCAAAAGTATTAAATTTTTACTCATTAATTAAAGAACGATACAAACAATTTAGAGTATTGTATTTTCTATATTACAATTTAAATAGTATGAAAAGAAAATTCAACTTTAATGTACATGATTATGACATAGATATTTTGGCAACATTTTCATAAACTTTGAAAGCATAGTCTCATCATATTTTAAAAAAGAAAAGAAAGCAAAAGAGCTTAATTTCATGGAAATATAACATGACACTAAGAAAATTGTTTTAAATGTCAAAACTGTTAAAAATATTTTTAAATATAGTAAAATGTTATCGTTAATCAATGACAAATAATGATAGACAGTCTATCAATATTATTAGTGTTTATCATTAATAGACAGAGATATTTTACTATATTCGTAAATATGTTGATTCATTTTACTATATTTGGAAGTACTTTTCTTTTTTAAACAATGGTGAAAAAGTAATAGTAATACAAAGAAATTTATCGATAGAAGTAGTATTTATAAGTTTTTTTTTTTTTTTAAGAAAAGAACAAATAGTTATAAAAAAAACCTACAAAATTTCTTGAAGTATATTTTGATTTTTTTTTGGAATATTCTCTTCCATCTTAAAATTGGACCTATGCTATTTAATTATTTATAAAGAAATTAATTTTAGATGAGTGATTTGATATATTAGCCATAAACTTCTAATTAAAATGAGTTGTGAAGTTGAAAAGACGGTACATTTAATATTGAGGTTTGTTTTTGACAAAAAGATCAGTCACCTATGGGATGACATTCTTCTTATAACAAGCCAAAGATATATTAAATCAAGTCTTAATTTGTAATTATGATGTATCTACCATCACTATTAACTGGATAGCTTTTCTTTAATTCTTGAGTCTAGTCTTATCTTTTGTACGTATTGACTATTTTTTATTGAATGCATTTGTTATTGACGTCGGGATATGATAAGGATGCTAAGGAGGTATCGACCTAGCTAAGATATCCCAATGCACCTACTTCATCTCTTTTTTCATTAGTATCTTGTTAAAAAAGAAAGCTGCCTATTTCAAATTTTAAAAACAATCAAGGATGACTCTCATTCATTTATCAAAATGCATTTAGAGTAAATGAATCAAATTAGTATTAAACCTATAAAGTAAAGAGATAATTGCACACTCATCTAACTTTTTAAGGATAATATTTGATGAAATTGAAAGTATAATGTGGAAATTCACGTATGTTATCAAGTTTAGAGATAAATTATAATATATATATTTTTTATATTTATAAAAATCAAACTAAATAATATATAAATTGCATACAAAGTTGACCCATTGACTCAAATAGAACAAGAAAGTCAAGTGGACGAGTAAAGGCATTAAAATCTCAATCTCTAAAATCAGAAAGGAGAGTATAAAAAGTGGGTTCTATTCTAATAAGTCAAAAGGAGAACCCTGTTTTTTTTTTTTTTTTTTTTCTTTTATTATTATTATTATTATTATTATTATTACATACAGCAAATTATTATTGTCCCTCCATACTTCTTTAATTAATTTTCACTTTCTGTTTCATAATTTTCCCTTTTTGTTTTCATCAATTATGATTTTGGATGGTATATATATATATATATATCCCAACCACACACAATTCTTTAATGGATAGTTTAA
Source organism: Benincasa hispida (assembly GCF_009727055.1). Classification (NCBI taxonomy): domain Eukaryota; kingdom Viridiplantae; phylum Streptophyta; class Magnoliopsida; order Cucurbitales; family Cucurbitaceae; genus Benincasa; species Benincasa hispida. Next base: position 9,890,685 of record NC_052353.1, on the reverse strand, counting down.
AAAATATCGTGGAAATGTCAATTTATATCTTTGAATTTTGGGTTCTATCAACTTAAACTTTAAACTTTGAAGATTATATCAATTTAAATCATGAACTTTGGGAGATGTATTAATTTAAATTTCAAACTAATAATTGTATCAATTTAAACTTTAAACCTTCATAAGCATATCATTTTAAACCCCGAGCCTTCATAAATATATCAACTTAAATCTTGAATTTTCATTAGTGTATCCAAATAAAATATTATGGAGAATTGAAATTGATTCAATTATGAAAGTTCAAGGTTTAAATTCATACACTTATAAAAGTTTAGTGTTTAAATTGATATAATTGTTAGTTTGGTGTTTAAATTGATACAGTCTTCAAAGTTTAGGGTTTAAATTGATATTATTATTAGTTTAGGATTTAAATTGATATAATTCTCAAAGTTTAAGGGTATAAATTGATATTTGTAAAAAAAAATATATTAGTAACTACATACTTTCAATAAAGGTAGTTGTTAAAAAATAATGTTTTAAAAATAAATAATTGTATAAAATATAATTTTTTGAAAGTAATTGCAAATATTTAGGTATGTTTGGTAATAATTTAGAGGGTAGATTTTAGTTTTTGAAAATTAAGTCTATAAATGTACATTCCACCTCTAAAACTTGATTTATCTACTTTTTATCAATGTTTTAAAAAATTCAGCCAAATTTTGAAAATTAAAAAATATATATAGTTTTTAAAAAGTTGTTTTTGTTTTTGGAATTTGATTAAGAATTCAACTCTCTTGAGAAAGATACAAACCACTATAAGAAATTGAGAGGAAGTATGTTTAACTTTTAGAAATACAAAATAAAAAACTAAGTCTCGTATGGTAACTATTTCATTTTTTTGTTTTTGTTCTTGAAAATTAAGTTTATTTCCTTCCTATTTCTTACAATGATTTGCATACATCTTAAATACAATAGTTAAATTCTTATTCAAATTTCGAAACCAAAAATAAATTTTTAAAAACTACTTTTTTTAGTTTTCAAAATTTGTCTTGGTTTTTTAAACTACTAGTAAAAAATAGATAATAAAATAAGAAATTTGGAGGTAGAAGTAGTGTCTCTAGGCTTAATTTTTAAAAAATAAAAAAATAAAAAACCAAATAGCTACTGAACCGGATCTAAAATAATTACCAACCAGAGCCTTATTGATCTAAAGTTTATTAACAATGTATTGAATAGTTGTAAGTGTGGCAATCATGTATTAAATTACTTATTAATTTAGATGTTAATCAATTATAAATATAGTAATCAATGAATCTGCTATCTAACTAAATAGTAATCGGTATGATCTCCATTATTTGAAATCAAAGATTTGAACCCATCTGTACGCCTTTTTTTTTAATATTATAATTATAATAGTTAATGAATTTATTTTTTTGTTAACTGACATTTTGATAGTACTTTTCTCTAGTATGTTATTTTTTCTTTTTTGGTAATAGGATGTTATGTTTAAAATCATACCCAAAGAAAGGTTTAAAAATTAAAAAAGGAAGTGTATGTGGAACCCTAATTTAACCAATTAACATGGGGCTATGCATGGCCATTATTTTAAATTATCAGCCCTAAATGTAATAAATTAAGAAAAATCTAGAAACAATAATATTAATAGTAATAAATAAAGCATTAAAAAAATCAATCCACATCTAGGTTTGAATTATTTAATCTCTATAAAGAGAACACTAATGAATGATTTCTAGCACAATTTGATAAATATTTTATTTTGAAAATTAACCTTATAAATATTGCTTCATCTAATTGATTTTTGTCATTTATTTATCTATTTTTATTAAATATTTTCTAAATTTGAATCAGATATTGAAAACTAAAAAGAAAAAAAAGTTTTTTAGAACTAAATAGCTAAACAAAGCCTATAAAAGTTTGACACAATAATATAGTAAAGGAAAACGCAAAACTTTTTAGTCCCTGATTAAGTTTGGAGTACGATTTCTATTTGATTTCTAGATTTTAAAATTGTTAAATTTTTATCAGCCTTAATTTCGAGTTTGTTTACATTTGGTGATTCAATTTAAAAATGTTACATTTTTACTCTTGAATTTTGAGTTTATTTTGTATTTGACTCTTAAATTTATAGAATTTACACTTTTACTCTAAGTAACATAGGATCGTTTTTGGTCCTTGGTGTGTTAACTTTCAGTTATGTAATATAAAATAATTATATGATGTTAGATTTTCAATTAATTTTAATAATTATTTAATTAATTTGAAATGTGGAATAAAAAATTTACACTAAAGGACTAAAAGTGCATATTAGTAAAAACTAAGTGTAAAAGTGTAAAATATCGAAATATATGAACCAAAGATAGGGAATCAATGGTAAAATTTAAGAGTGAAAATATAATCATGTTTTTTAGCGGTTTACGATTGAATGAATTCATTCGACTTAAACACAATGTTATTTTTTCTTTTAGATTCAAATTCTATTGTAGTCTCTGAACTTTGAATCTTGTTCTATTTTGGTAACTAAACTTTTAAAATTTTAGCCCCTAAACTTTTAAAAAGTATTTATTTTTCTCTAGGCTATTAAGATTTATTGACTCTATAAAGATAAAATTGCATCTAGCATGAGTTGAGAAAGATGAGAGTGAAATAAAATGTCAACAACCAACGTGCCAAAATAGCGAATGAAAATCTTGAACTCAAAATAACTTTTGAGACTTCCTATATAGGATCGCTTTACCACCTAAATCAAAATTGAAACCCTAGATTTTTTAACGTCACTAACTTATATGAAAACCTAGTCATCTAAAAGTACAAGCAATCTTACCATTATGTTTAAGATTTAATAGAATCTTAATAACAGGGACCCAAAAAACTTTTTAAAAGTCCAAAGATTAGAATCTACGTTTTTTAAAATTTAGAAACCAAAATAGAATTTAAACAAGTTTTTATAAAACGGTTGGGTCTTTTCATCTTAGCAGCTAACATTTATAACAAGAACCTGCCCATCACAAGACATTGATGCTTTTTCTCACACACAACATTATTATTAAAAAAAGAAAAAAGAAAGTTTTTTTTTTTTTTTATTTGGTTGCATTTAACATAACCATCTAACTCCCCTCTCCCTATCCACCTCCAACCTCTTATAATACAAATCTTTTATTTAATCAAACTCTTCCTCTTCACTTTCCATTTCCTTCTTTTTCTTTCAAATTTACAAATTTCATAAGGAAAAAAGATGAGAAACCATGGGTCTACAGTTTCATATGATTATGAAGAAGAAAATGAAGATGAACAAAGTATGAAGAAAAGGAAGGATGATGAAGAAGAAGATCAAGAAGAAGATCATGGGAAGAAGAAGAAGAAGAAGAAGAAGAAGAAGAAATTAGAACAAAAAAACAAAGTTGCTTTTTATAAACTCTTTGCTTTTGCTGATTTTTATGATTACATTTTAATGAGTGTTGGTTCTATTGGAGCTTGTATCCATGGTGCTTCTGTTCCTGTCTTCTTCATTTTCTTTGGAAAACTCATTAATATCATTGGCATGGCTTATCTTTTCCCTGAAGCTGCTGCTCCCAAAGTTGCTAAGGTACTTTTCTTCTTTTAGGGTTTCGTTTTGTTCTCAAATTTATGTTTCGTTTCTCACCCTAAACGTATAAATTCTAAGTTAATTTGTTAAAGTTTCGTTTGATAACTATTTACTTTTTGGTTGTTAAAAATTAAGTCTATAAACACTTATTCTATCTCTAAATTTATTGCATTGTTATCTATTTTTAACAATGTTTTGAAAAACCTAGCAAAATTTTCAATATTTTATTTTTAAAAAATAGCTTTTAAAAACTTATTTTGTTTTTTAAATTTAGTTAAGAATTCAACGCTTTTACTTAAAGATGCAAATCATCGTAAAAAATTGAGAAAAAATAAGTTTATTTTTATTTTTTAAAAAAATCAAACATTAAAAATCAAATGATTATCAAATGAGAACTAAGAAAAAAAATCTATAAACTAGGTTCTATTTGGTAGGTTTTTATAAATTAAACTTATAAAAATTACTTCCACCCATACGTTTATTTATTTTATTATCTACTTTCACTAATATTTTTAAAAAACTGAGATGAATTTTGAAAACTAAAAGAAAAAAAAATGTAATTTCCAAAAAACTTATCTGTTGTTTTAGAATTATAAAAGTAAGAACATAGTATGAAATTCATTTAAAAATAGGAAATTTAAAACAAAATTGTTCTATTATTTTTCTATTAGTTTTTAAATTTGGATTGAATTATTTTTAACAAACTACTACTAGATGTTGGGATCATTAGGCCCACCCAGAAATCTCAATTAGATTAACACATTTTTACCGTTCTCATCATGCTCCGAAACCAAAAATCACTTCGAAAAGTAAAAAAAAAAAAAAAAATTAAATGACAACCAAACATAACTCGGGATAATTAGTTTAACACGTGGTACCATTGAAGTTCAAATTCTCCATCCTACATGATATCAAAAGGATAATTGAAGATCTATTAAAAAAATTGATTTTATTATTATTATTTTTTCTGGCAGTACTCTTTGGATTTTTTATATCTGAGTGTGGCTATACTATTTTCATCATGGGCAGGTATGTTAATTTTTAAAAATTTAATATTTGTGGTTATAATTGAGATTATTGTGTATATTGAGGAATTAATTAATAAATGGGAATTAAATGCAGAGGTGGCTTGTTGGATGCATAGTGGAGAGCGGCAAGCAGCAAAAATGAGAATGGCTTATTTAAGATCAATGTTAAATCAAGACATTAGCCTTTTTGACACTGAAGCTTCAACTGGTGAAGTTATTGCTGCTATTACTAGTGACATTGTTGTTGTTCAAGATGCCATTTCTGAAAAAGTATGATTCTTTTTCCATCTTCAAAACCCTAATTTTCATATTTATTGAACTATTTTGGTTTGGAAAATATCGCACTCAATCGATTTCACGTCATTCTTGAATGATGCTGATGCAACCAACAATCAACGAGAATAGTTAACTTTGTTTTTTTCACTTTTTTTTTGTATTTTTTGTCGCTAATTAAATGGGGTTAAGTTATCAAATAATAATACCATCTAACTTTTTCGTTTGTTTAAAAATACCCATCTTCTTTTTAAAGTTGCAATTTTGATAATTTGTCTTTGACCTTTTATGAATGTTTCAAAACTATTATTGGAGTTGGATGATAATTTTGACCGAAAATGGTGTGATAATGACCTAGAATAGGTGACGATCAAATTTTTTGTTTCAGGTCCTCATCACACTGTTTTAAATATTGATTTCATATGATATTCTAAAGTATTTATAATATTTTAATGGTAATTTTGAAATATTTATTAAAAGTCAAACTATAATATTGTAACTTATCTAAAGTTTAAATATATAATTATAACCAAATAGTTGGGGAAAAGATAATTACACATTCTATTTAATTTTCATGTTTATATTTCGACAAGCTTAGTTTCTTTGAAGTTATAATGATGAAATCCTACACCAACCATTGCTATTTTGAATTTTCCTCACCAGATTTTTTTCTATATTTTGGACCAAATAATAATAACTCCTATTAAAATAAAGAATATAAAAGCAATAAGAAATATATAATTATTGCATGGCATTATTATTATTAAAATAATTTTGGAGAGGGATAAACATTTATACAAATTTAATGCAATTACAGATGGATGGAAAGTGTATTTATATTTGACATAAAAAAGAAAATAGAGTTTTGAATGAATCTGACATTTCCTTTTTATCATGCTTTGATAAAAGACTATGGAGTAAATGCAATGGTTGAGAACATTAAATAAGTCGCCGCTGAGTTTGGTAAGGCTGTTTTAAGTTTTTTATCTCATTCTTTTTTTTTAATATAATAATTGCGAGTATAGAAGAACGAACGAAAATTACATGTTTCAAAATTATCTTTCACGAAGAAATCTTTGAAAATTTTGAATAAAATCCTAGACTAAAATGTGTGGCGTTGACTAGAATGTCCTGGTTATCGAAAATTTTATATTAAGATACCATTGTATCATTTTATATCTTAGTTCTCTAATAGTAAATTCAAAATATTTACGAACGTTAGGTGATATTGCAATTTTAAAAAGAATAGGAGCGTTTAATACTTTTATTTTAAAAATAATCTAAACCTTTTTGTAAAGGATTGTTTTTTATTCCTATTTGACCAAAAAAGTTCAATTTTTTTTTTCCTTTGCCCATTTGCAGATTTAACTTTCTCCCATAAATGAATGATGGGTTTTAACCCTAGTTTTAGTTGTTCATGCATTCAATTTTCTACAATTATTGTTATAATATAACTCACCCATTAATAATGGGCCTTGAGTATTTATTATGTGCTTCCTCCCCAACCCAACCGTCTATTTCTCACAGAGCTAATTTAAATTTTGAGATGCAAAGAAATGAAACTGCTGATTCTTGGACTTGTAAATTACATGATATCATGAGATTACAAAACCAAAACTTATGTATAATGTGTTATTAGAAGCATTATTCTTATATCTTTAGATTTGTAAGGTTTTGTTTTAATTTCTTTACGGTTTTGTTTTAATTTCTTTACTCTCTTCTATCTTGAATTAATGAGTTGCAGTTAAGGTGTTTGATGAAATGCCTGAGAAGTTTGTGGGTTCTGCAGGTAGGGAACTTTTTGCATTATATAAGCAGGTTTATATCAGGGTTTATCATTGGATTTGTGAGGGTATGGCAAATCAGTCTTGTCACATTATCTATTGTTCCTTTGATTGCACTTGCTGGTGGTCTCTATGCTTTTGTCACCATTGGTCTTATTGCGAAAGTAAGAAAATCCTATGTCAAGGCTGGTGAGATTGCTGAAGAGGTTAGCACTTTCTCTGATTTACTCATGTAGACATTGTTTTGGTTAAATATATCTTAACTCATTAACTTAAACTTTTGAATCATCGAAGTTGTTGAAATGTTGCTCAAGTTCATTATGTATAATTTCATTCCTATTTTGTATAATAGTCTAGCGTGGATCTTGGATTGTCGTGTTAATATTTGTCGATACATGATGAGAGTATCTAGAGATTTTTTATAACATTATGGAAATGTTTTATATCTTCTTGGTGCATAATGTGTCAACAACAATCTGAGTCCCTTGCTCAATTGTTTATGCAATGTTCCTTCCCAACTCGTTTTTGGCATATTATTTGGGATGTTTTTAGATGGTCTCCCCTATGACCTAACAACATCTTTGATATTCTTGCCTCCCTCCTGGTGGGTCATCCATTTGGTGGTACTAAAAAGATGGTTTGGTTGGTTATTACACGTGCTTTCTTTTGAAATCTTTGAGGCGAGCGAAATGGTTGTCTTTTTCAAGATTCTTTTTCTTCTTACAAAGCACCTGTTTGCCCATTTTAGCTTATTTTATTTTGTATCCACTTGAAATTCTTTGTTATAATCACCTATTGGTGTGGGGTTTCTCCTATTTCATTTATCAATGAAATATTTCTTATCAGGAAAGCAAATACATTATAGTTGTCTTCAATAAAATAAATGAAACTTAGTTGGGTAAATTGTGACCAACTCTTTTATTTGCTTAAGAGCTCTATATAGTGGTTTACTCTGTTTTTCTCCATCCCTTCCCTTTTGTTTTGCCCTTCAGATTCTAGGAAATGTAAGAACAGTTCAAGCATTTGCTGGGGAAGAAAGAGCAGTAAATTTATACAAAGGAGCTCTCAAGAATACCTACAAGTATGGTAGAAAAGCAGGGCTGGCTAAGGGACTGGGCCTGGGATCAATGCATTGTGTTCTTTTCTTGTCATGGGCTCTGCTAGTTTGGTTTACCAGCATTGTTGTTCACAAGGGCATTGCCAATGGTGGAGACTCCTTCACCACAATGCTTAATGTTGTCATTTCTGGCCTGTAAGTTCAGCTTATCTTAACATTGAATCGTCTGTGACTACGTTTCATTTCCAATTTTGTGCAACACATTATAAAAATAGAACATCCCCACACTTGCATAATTGGGTTGCTTGCTTTAGCTTGAACATTGAAAACCAGTTTTCAAAGTATCCAGGGTCTTTATTTCTTCTGTGCAAAGTCAAAAACTGCCCACTTTGGATTATGTAAATGTGATGGAATTAGGCAAATAAGTAGAAGATAAAGTACAATATATCAAGCTTTTCCACTATATGATCTTCATTTAGCTGATAGTGTTCATCAAGCTGCTAATTAAGGATTGTTAATGGTTGCACTTGTTCAGGTCATTTCATTCTAATACCTTAGTAATTTGAAGATTCGTCATTAATGGTTACATTGCCTCAGGTCACTTGGGCAGGCTGCACCAGATATTTCCGCCTTTGTTCGAGCAAAGGCAGCAGCATATCCTATTTTTCAGATGATAGAGAGGAACACAGTAAGCAAAAGCAGCTCCAAAACTGGCCGGAAACTGAACAAGCTTGAGGGTCATATTCAATTCAAGGATGTTAATTTCAGCTACCCATCTCGTTTGGATGTAATTATATTTAATAAGTTATCTCTTGATATTCCTGCGGGCAAGATTGTAGCTCTTGTGGGAGGAAGTGGATCAGGAAAGAGCACGGTGATATCTTTGATCGAACGATTCTATGAACCCCTTTCTGGAGAGATTCTATTAGATGGTAATAACATCAAGGAACTGGATCTCAAGTGGCTTAGGCAGCAAATTGGTTTGGTCAATCAAGAGCCTGCTCTCTTTGCTACAAGCATTAGGGAGAACATTCTATATGGAAAAGATGATGCTACCCTCGAGGACATAACACGTGCAGCGAAACTTTCTGAGGCTTTATCATTTATAAACAATCTCCCTGAAAGATTTGAAACTCAGGTATGAATATGATTATCTATCTCTGAGAAATAACCATGAGAAATTGAGTTGACAAGGGTTAAAAGCTTTAAAAGAGACATTGATTCCATTAGAAAATAAATTGTCAAGTGTTAAACTCAAAAGAACTGTCTTCTAATAATTACTTAAATAGTTGCTATTAGTTCATCTGATATCTATGGCAACTGCTGAATCATTAGAGCGTCTTCGATAGGATTATAAGCATAGTAGAAAATAATGACTCTAGGGGTAAAGGGAAATATTCTTACCAATGTTGATATTAAATATTTTGTTCTAGGTTGGTGAGAGAGGGGTCCAATTATCAGGGGGACAAAAACAAAGGATTGCAATATCTCGTGCAGTCGTTAAAAATCCATCAATCTTGTTGTTGGACGAGGCAACAAGTGCACTAGATGCAGAATCTGAAAAGAGTGTTCAAGAGGCACTCGATCGAGTCATGGTTGGTCGAACGACTGTAGTGGTGGCTCATCGTCTATCTACCATAAGGAATGCAGATGTGATTGCTGTCGTTCAAGAGGGGAAGATAGTCGAAACCGGAAGCCATGATGAGCTCATTTCAAAGCCGGACAGTGTCTATGCATCTCTTGTCCAATTCCAAGAAACAGCATCTCTACAACGCCATCCCTCGATTGGACAGTTGGGTCGACACCCTAGGTATTTCATTCACTTTAGCTTACATGAACCAATGAGTTTCTCAAATGTAGACACTCTAAAATATGCTTACTAGAACAATGATACGTTGATATGCACAAATTACAGTTTCTTTTTTTGCTGATAGAATTAGCCAATAATAATAATATGCATCAAAGCACTCTTAGACGCTACATTATGTAAGCAACATTTTGTTTAAACAACCAATTTACTTCTTGTTTAACTGTTTTCCAATTTGGCCAACTTGTAGTATAAAGTACTCTCGAGAATTATCTCGCACTACAACGAGCTTTGGTGCAAGTTTTCGCTCTGAGAAAGAATCTCTTGGACGGATTGGAGTTGATGGAATGGAAATGGAGAAACCAAGGCATGTTTCAGCAAGAAGACTTTACTCCATGGTTGGACCGGATTGGATGTATGGAATTGTCGGCGTCATTGGAGCATTTGTTACTGGATCCCAGATGCCCCTTTTTGCTCTTGGAGTCTCTCAGGCTCTTGTTGCTTTTTACATGGACTGGAATACAACTCAACATGAGATCAAGAAAATTTCTCTGCTTTTCTGTGGCGGTGCAGTTTTAACTGTCATTTTTCATGCACTTGAGCATCTTTGTTTTGGAATCATGGGAGAGCGACTTACTCTTCGAGTTCGAGAAATGATGTTCCATGGTATCTTGAGATCTAGACACCTACACACCTTTTGTTTTTTCAAGTCATTCATTTTATCTGAGCAACTTCTATTTGATTGCAGCTATTTTGAGAAATGAGATAGGATGGTTCGATGATATGAACAACACAAGTGCTATGCTTTCATCACGTCTAGAAACTGATGCAACTTTGTTACGAACTATCGTTGTCGACCGCTCTACAATTCTTCTGCAGAATCTAGCTTTGGTCGTTGCGTCTTTCATCATTTCTTTCATATTGAATTGGAGAATCACTCTAGTTGTCTTGGCCACTTATCCATTGATCATTAGCGGTCACATTAGCGAGGTATCCTATCAGAACTTCTCTAAATTACTTATTTCTTTCACCAAATTTCGAATATTTCCTCATTAAATTGCTATTTTCCATTGTGTTTTAGAAACTTTTTATGCAAGGCTACGGTGGAAATTTGAGCAAAGCATACTTGAAAGCCAATACACTGGCTGGTGAGGCAGTTGGCAACATTAGAACTGTTGCTGCATTTTGTTCTGAGCAGAAGGTCCTTGATCTATATGCTAGGGAGCTTGTTGAGCCCTCGAGACGTTCACTTAAACGTGGACAGATTGCTGGAATATTCTATGGTGTCTCCCAGTTCTTCATCTTTTCATCTTATGGTCTGGCCTTATGGTATGTGGTTTAAGAACCTATTTTAGACTACTTGTCATATATATTAGAAGAGCACGTAGAATCAACCCGAATTGAGTTTACGGATGCTTTGACTATCTTAAGCATGTGCTATTATGCAGGTATGGTTCGGTCTTGATGGGACAGGGGCTTGCTAGCTTCAAATCTGTTATGAAAGCATTCATGGTTTTGATAGTAACTGCCTTGGCAATGGGTGAAACTTTGGCACTGGCCCCTGACCTTTTAAAGGGAAACCAGATGGTGGCATCAGTGTTTGAGGTGATGGACCGACAGACGGAGGTGTCGAGTGATGTCGGTGAAGAGCTAAATGTGGTGGAGGGTACCATTGAGCTGAGAAGTGTTGAGTTCAGCTATCCATCAAGACCAGATGTTTTGATCTTCAAAGATTTCAACCTTAAAGTGAGAGCAGGCAAGAGTATAGCCTTAGTTGGGCAAAGCGGTTCAGGGAAAAGCTCGGTTCTAGCTCTTATACTGCGATTTTATGATCCAATTGCTGGAAAGGTGATGATTGATGGTAAGTTTTCTCAATGAACTGCTTGCTTCTGAGAGCCTTCGATTTCAGTTTTAGTAACTGCAGTACCATGTTCAACACTTGTACATGTAAAATTTTAGATCATCTTTTCAAGTTTTGATCAATAGAGCTTTTATATCTTGCAGGAAAAGATATTAAAAAACTGAAGATCAAATCTCTCAGAAAGCACATTGGCCTTGTCCAACAAGAACCGGCTCTTTTTGCCACGTCAATTTATGAGAACATTCTTTACGGGAAAGAAGGAGCTTCAGAAGCCGAAGTATTTGAAGCAGCGAAACTCGCCAATGCTCATAACTTCATCAGTGCTCTTCCTGAAGGCTACTCAACAAAAGTTGGTGAAAGAGGGATCCAACTTTCGGGTGGCCAACGACAAAGGATAGCCATTGCAAGAGCAGTCCTCAAGAACCCGGAAATACTACTACTCGATGAAGCCACGAGCGCTCTTGATGTTGAATCGGAACGTGTGGTTCAGCAAGCCTTAGACAGATTGATGATGAACAGAACAACTGTGGTGGTTGCACATAGGCTTTCCACCATTAAAAATTGTGACCAAATCTCAGTGATCCAAGATGGTAAGATAGTGGAACAAGGGACTCATTCAAGCCTTTCTGAGAACAAAAATGGAGCTTATTACAAGTTAATCAACATCCAACAACAGCAACAAAGACAGTGATCATATGTTACATAGGACAACCAAATCATATGTTACATAGGACAACCAACTCTTGTTAAAACATTTTCTATTGGGTGCTTAATATTCACTTTTATTTTACACCCTCATATTTATTTATTTATTGAACATTTATGTCCACTTTATGTACATTGAAGTGCTTGTTAATCTCTGATAATAAAGGATAATACATAATAGAGAATGGCTTCAAACACCTTATACATATTATTGCCAATCACTTTTTGTTTTACCTTCTATAATCAAATTGGGCAGTTGCTTTTTACATCTATTACTCCATATTAGGGAAATGCAGACTTAAAATATAATTTAACAGCCTACATTTTTATTTGTTAGCTAGGCTGGAATTTTGAACATCCGACATCAAGAATATGATTAGATGTCATAAGAACTAAGCTATGTTCCTAATTTCATGTTGACATTATGTTTGATTAAGGTTATACTACTTTTCGAAGATAATTGGGTTCATGACTTTCTTTCTTTAACAAATCGATACGCTCGATACTCCCTCTCAAGTACGCGTATGAGTGTCAAGAATACCTAACTTACTCATGGCAGAGTGCAACAGATAGGAAAAGGCAAGGCCTTGGTGGAAAAATTAGTAAGTTGGGATTGTGATTGCACGAGCAACAACTTAAGATATCCATTGTGAATTTTACTACAAACAAAGTGACTATGACTATCAATTTCGATATGCTTTCGTATGTTCATGAAATGTCAGGGTGGAAGCACTAGAAATATTTGCTTGATTATCACAGTAAACAATTACCGGAAGTAACACTTTTATGTTAAAATCACTGAGTACGAACTGCCTATGTTAGCCCATTTTTAATAGTTGCTAAGGCTCAGATCGAGACTGTAAGTCTTTTCTTTGATTTATTAGAAACAAGGGAATCACCCAAAAATACACAAAAGTCCATGATTGATCTTCTAGTGTCAAGACATGCATCCCAATCAACAGTCTCATAAATTAATACTTTTATTAAAGAGATGAGATGATGGTCTTTGGTACAAAACTCAGATATCCAATGTATCAGCCGTAGATCGTTGCAAAAACTAGTAGAGAGAAGAAAAGATTTCAACCTATGCTTGGGGAACTTTTTTGAGCCCAAAGAGTGCTTCATGAAGTTTGCATACCTTAGGAGCCGAGCTTGAGTTAGAGAAGCCCAAAGAGTTCCATGAAGAAAAGCATTACTAATATCAAGTACATGAATAACCCGGTTATGAGCCAAAGCCAAGGTAAGAAGTAATCAGATCGTAGTAGGTTTAATTATTGGACTAGATGTTTCAAAATAATCCATTCCAACACTTTGATGAAACCCTTTAATTATTGTTTTTTCTTGATTTCGAATCTAATAATCTTTCATTTTCGATAGCTATATTAATAATATACTATAATTTCAAGAATGAATGGATAAAAAATAGTAAAAAACAATTCGTTTTGAACAATAGATGTCTTTCACATCCAACTATAGCAATGAATCAATTATAATCTTTTAATGTCAGTTCCAAAAAAGTGCACTTCTCTATCGAAAAAATGGATTCAGAAAAATATTTGGAAAAGCAAAGCTCGTCAGGCAACATTGAAAACTTTTTAACTAGCAAAGTCTCTTTCAATGGGGAATTCACAAAGTCTTTTGGGGACAAATCAAATGAATAATTAAAGATTGGAATAATCTGGATCAATTTGACTAAAAAAACAATCTAGTAGAAGTTCGTTTATAATTTTTTATAATATAATTTAAATAATATTTTTTTATCAAAGAAATTAGTGGAATTTCCTAATGTTTTGAGCGGATGAATATGAAATTGCTTTTTCTTTTTTAGGATATGTAAAAAAAATATATTTTGTTTACTCAATTAAAAAATAGAAAATGGTACTTTTTTGTTCAAAGAATAAAAATAAATATACAGGTTGATCTTTCGCTTTCATATCTTTGTTTTATGATTTTTGGGATGGGGAAAATAGGAATCCCCATCCCCCACTATACCAAAAAAAAATTTGTTGATTTTTTTATTTTATTATATATATTATATATAAATATAAAAGATCAAAAAATAAACTGAAACTCTTTATTAAAAATTTAATGAGAAATTGAAATGATGACATTAGTTGGTTAGGTTAAAACCTTCTTTTTTAATTCTATGAACCCTTAATTTCTTTTCTCGAAATCATTATTACTATTATAGAATATATCCCGCCAAATACATAATTAAATTGGTTTGAAAAATCTTATAAAATAAAACTATTGTTAAATCAAGAAAATTTATACCTTAAATTCTTATTGAAATAAATGAAATCAGATAAGATTTTTATTGGAAACGCTCAAATCCCCTATTTTTTTCCCTTTAATTAAATTTTCAAATTGAAAGATAAAGAGTTTTTTATCCACGATAAATATTTTGTCAAAAATATTACATTGAATTGAAAATTGATTCTATTTTTTCAATCTCGACGATTGAATAATAATAGGTTATTATGATTTCGAGAAAGCCGCTATGGTGAAATCGGTAGACACGCTGCTCTTAGGAAGTAGTGATAGAGCATCTCGATTCGAGTCCAAATGGTGGCATACCATTTTTTATTATAAAAAAAGTTCTATAATATAATTAATCCAAGTCCAAGATATTAATTCAAATAATTGAATTGAGGAATATTTAATTTTTTTTAATGATATTTTCAACTTTAGAGCATATATTAACTCATATATCTTTTTCGGTCATTTCAATTGTGATTACAATTCAGTTAATAACCTTATTAATCGATGAAACCATAGGACTCTATGTTTCATTAGAAAAGGGCATGATAGCTACTTTTTTCTGTATAACCGGATTATTAGTTACTCGTTGGATTTATTTGAGGCATTTACCTTTAAGTGATTTATAACAATCATTACTATTTCTTTCAAGGGTTTCTCCATTATTCATCTATTTATGTATTTTAAAAAATATAAAAACCATTTAAGTGTAAGCGCAATAACCGCGCCAAGTACTATTTTTACCCAAGGTTTTGCTACTTCAGGTTTTTTAACTGAAATGCATAAATCCTCACTATTAGTTCCCGCTTTCCAATCTCATTGGTTAATGATGCACGTAAGCATGATGGTATTGAGTTATGCAGCTCTTTTATGTGGATCATTATTTTCAGTAGCTCTTATAGTGATTACATTTCAAAAAGCTAAAATTTTTTTGATAAAAACAATCATTTCTTAAATGCATTATTTTCCTTTTATGAGGTTCAATACATAAATAAAGGGAAAAATTTTGTAAGAAACACTTCTTTTTTTTTTTTTTTTTTTTAGTATAAATTGGGGGTGGGGATTTAAATTATAAGCTTTCCGTTGAGTTAAGTGTTTGCAGTTATAATCTGTTTTTTATTCGAAGAAGTATTATAAGTCTCAACTGATTCAACAATTAGATCATTGGAGTTATCGTATTATTAGTCTAGGGTTTATCTTTTTAAACATAGGTATTCTTTTAGGGGTATGGGCTAATGAAACATGGGGGTCGTATTGAAATTGGGACCCAAAGGAAACTTGCGCATTTATTACTTGGACCATATTTGCAATTTATTCACATACGCGAACAAATAAAAATTTTGAAGGTGTAAATTCTGCAATTGTTGCCTTTATGGGTTATAATATGGATATGCTATTTTGGGGTCAATCTATTAGGGATAGGGCTACATAGTTGTGGTTCATTTACATTAAAAGCTAATTGAATGAGTTCAAGAAAGGGCCTGATGAACACAAATATGGAAGAGTATAGATAAGAAAACGAACCACTTCATTACTTGATTCAAATGGTTCTCACAAAAGCCAAATATATGGAGAAGTCCAATTCATTTTTTTTATTTAACTTAAGAAAAAACACTTTTTTTTTTTTTTTTTTGTGCAACGAACTATTTAAAAAATAATATTTATTATTATAGTATTGTTGTTTCATTCTTTTTAATGAAAACTATCTAAAAAATAATTAGATAAAATAGCTTCGACCTAGTCATTTGATAGTGAGAAAATAAAATATGGATAAATACCAATACCTATAAGGATAGATATCGTAACAAACAACTCTCATGGGCCCGAATAAAAAAAATAAGAATTTTGAGCATTAAAAAACTTGTGTCCATAGAACATCTGGCATAACATAGATAATAAATAAATGAGAGTTAATATCATTCCAATTGCCATTATCAAAGTAATTAGTATTTTTGTCAATAAAAGTTATTTTTGGTTGGTAATTATTCCAAAGAAGACTATTAATTCTGCAACAAAACCTTTCATACCGGGCAATGCAAGGGAAGCCATCGATAAGATACTGAAAGTCGTGAAGATTTTTGGAATTGGGATAGCCAGTCCTCCCATTTCATCGAGATAAACCAGACGTATTCTATCATAACTTATTCCCGTCAAGAAAAAAAAGCGTAGTGCTACATGAGAGATTATTTGTAAAATAGCCTCATTCAATCCCATATCGCTTATAGATTCGATGCCTATAATTATGAAACCTATATAAGAGATGGAGGGATAGTTTTTTTTTTTTTTTTTTTTAAATTGTGTTCACTCGAAAATATTGAAGCTACATAGATTATTTGAATTATGCCTACTATGATCAACCAAGGTGAAAAGATACAATAGGCATGGGGTAATAATTCCATATTAATCTGAATCAATCCATTTCTCCCATTTTTAATAAGATTCCGGCTAGAAGCATACAAGTACTGTAATGTGCCTCTCCGTGGGTATCTGGTAACCATGTACTTAAAGATATAATTGGTGATTTGACAACAAAAGCAATAAGAAATTCGATGTAGAATAGTATTTCCAGTGCTATAAGAACAATTGATTAACTGATGTTTCAAAATTTAAAGTTGTTTCATTAGAACTATATAAACAAATACCCAGAAGTCCCATTAACAAAAAAATGGAACTTCCCATAGTATAAAAAATAAACTTTGTAGCTGAATACAATCGTTTCTTTCCACCCCACATTGATAGAAGTAAATAAACGGGAATTAATTCTAACTCCCACATGATATAAAATAGTAAGAGGTCTCAAACAGAAAATGATCCTATTTGACCGCCATACATTGCTAACATTAGAAAATGGAATAATCGGGAATCTCGAGTAACTGTCCAAGCCGCTAAAGTAGCTAAAGTGGTGATAAACCCCGTCAGTAAAATGGGTCCTATGGAAAGTCGATCGATTCCCAATCTCCAGTAAAAATCCAAAAAAGGGATCCATTTATAGTCCTCCATCAGTTGGATTAATTGATCATCTAATGCGAAATGATAATAAAATGCATAGGTTGTTAGAAGCAGCTCGAGTACACAGATACATATAGTATACCATCTCATTACTTTATTTCCTCTATGAGTGAAAAAGAAAAGTAATAAACCTGCAAATATTGGAAAAATTACAACTCTTATTAACCAGTACTTGACCAAACTTTTCTTCTCCTCTTCTCTTCTAGTCCAACATATACTCCACTCCTAATTCAACCACATGCTCTCAACACTTAGAAATTTTTCTAAGTACTACTACTTCCTCCAAAGCATTGTTCAGACACTTAGCCAAAATTTTACCCTCCAAATTTTCAACATGTGTTCCAACTAAGTATTCTTAACTCCAACGATTATTTAGTGATCTTTAAACCTAAGTGGAGGGAAAAGAAATCAAGGGCTTACAAATCACTTCCTCCTTAAAAGAATTTCATCCCTGAAATTCCTCCAGACCCACAATTGGACTTTAAGTTCTATAATTCCCTCCTCTCTCCTATTGATTCAAGCTTCGATGATAGCTGGATCTGTAATTTCTTTGGAGGTAGTAGCACCTAGAGCTTCCAACTACTCTACTTGTACCTTTTTTCGAGTCCAATGATGCTTCTCCTAGCCTTTTGGCTAGTCATTGAACCAAATTATCAACGAATTATTTTTCTATCCCAGCCTCTAATTGAGAATAACTTAACTCGTTCTTACCTTCCTCGGAGGATCTGCCGATAGCATTGTGAGTTCCAGCTTTGGGTTGCCTACTAGGTCTACCACTTCTGCTGTTTCTCTAGTCTAACTTTGAATAATTCCCAAGTTTTACTCAAACCCATGGACTCTAATTTTACTGTACAACCCTCAGGTTTCTCTAAACCCAAACCTTTAGGTTTCCTGAACCTATATTAATTCTATCATCAAGTTCCGCAGAACCTTATCTCTAACACTAACTTGTCACACTTTTTCCTAAGCTTACCTCTTTCTCTCGGAAGAAGGCGTAAGGACGACATATACCACCCTTTTGTGATACCTATTGCCTACTTGAACTTGTTTTGCTTACTAATCTCAAAGTCAGGTAAATACAACAATGAAAGTCAGGTAAATACAACAACGACTTTTTCGCTTAATTATTTTATTACAAACTAGTTTAATGTTTATACAACTCCGTATCTAACTTAGAAACTTTAACTCCTAAGCTACAAAATTCACAACAACAAACTTAAGTCCAAAAGTGTAGTTATAGTGTGGCAGATCTTGACCTTAGCAACATCCTAAAACTCCCCTCTTTCACTACGTAGGAAGAAAAACATAAAAGAAAAGAATGAGCTAAAAGCCCAGTGGGTAGTTAGCAACTATAGGGTCTCTTTCAACCCTTAAGAGCAAATGGCTTAATAACAGCATATCAATAGAACGAGGTTACTATTCCAAACCTTAGACTTGGACGTACCCGTTTTCTGCTATCCCTACACACACGGTAGAAAATTAAACATACATATTTCCTATGTGCACATAGCTTTACCTCGTGTGGGCTCAGAAACTAGACCCGTTGGTCATTTGACCATCCTACGTGAGGGTCTTCCCATAGACTCAGGAACTAGGCTATACGACCCTCTGACCATTCCATGAGTTTTCGCCACAAACTCAAGAATTAGGCCTTTATGACCCCCTAACCATCCCATGCGATTTTGCCACAGGCTCAAGAACTAGGCCTTATGACCCCCTGACCATCCCGTGCGGTGTATTCTTTATCACCATACAAATTACACATATATATGTATGGAAATTCACACTTACATTTTATCAGGAAGACCATAGGTGACTTGACCTTAATCCTGAGTGAGTTGTGAACTCCTGCTTATGAGGGCGGTTCTTTGATCTGCATGGGTGAGAGTGGCTAGATTCGCCGACTCAATATGCCTACCATTTTTGGGATTCATCTTATTAGGGAGCTGGAAACACAGCTACACAAGAAGGAATTCACTCATTCCATTTTTTAGGGTAAATAGATAAATTACTCCCTTAAGGGTTGATTCTAGGTCTTGAGCAATGTGGCGCCACACTCTCTCTTGGCTCAAGAGAGGTTTAGTTATAGTTAGACTATGACTAATTATTCATTAGAGGGATCAGTAGTACTTAAAGAGCTAGATGTAACTACAAGTGTAAAGCGATAATTATGACCTAGCTGTACTTAAGAACAAATTGTAAAGGGTCAATGCACTATTGATTGATTATATCCAATGGACACAGAAATATATCTATAGTGCGAAGAGTGCAACTGTCGGTTTTTAGTGGAATGGTCGGCAGTCAATGAAGATTGATTAATTTAATTAAAAAGTTTAATTAATTAATCAAGTATCATTAGAGCTTCAATCGATAGGTCCATAAGATCCACTTGTTAACTCAATAAGGATTAATTAGAATCAAATTAATTATGGATTAATTTGAATTGTTCAAATTAATTAAAGGGAATGAATAGCATAAGATACAATTAATATAATGTATATGATACATTATAATATAAAAAAATTTAATGAGAGAAATAAATATTTAAATATTATTCAAATATTAATTATATTAATATGATTCATATAAAAACTATAGGTTAAAATTAATATGAATATGATTCATATTAATACTATAGGTTATATAAGAGAATAAGAAACTATAGGTTGTATTATATGTAACATAATATAAACTATAGATTATATGTTATATGTGATATAACATATGGTCTAATATGATACATATGAAATTAGTTAATATATATTATTATTAAAAATTCAATTTTTAATTTTGAAAATTAAAGAAAAGGGTTTGAAATGCGGAAGGGTTTCAAGTATATATGAAAATTAAAAATTCAAGCAAAATGTGGAAACAAACAGAATCATTAAGCACTCTAATTACACTTAATTTGAGTTCAAAGTATGCAAAAACAGTTTTTCAAGTAAAAAGGGTTTCTAGCATGTACACCTTTGTAGATTCCCTCTCTTGATCCTTATTGTACCCCACGAATTTGAACTTCAAATCCTTAGTAGACCACCAGGAAAGTATTCTCTACTATTCTAAGCCTTGGAATTTCATGGTGGAACTCTTAATTGAGATGGATTTTGAGCGGGAAGGAGAGGGTTTGAGAGAGTATCAAGAACTTTAGAATTTTCAGAAATTCAGCATGCAAGCCCCCTTCAATTTTGAAAATTGAAGTATATCTTCAGCTCTAACATGCAAGTACTTTCTTAATATTGCTGGTTGACACCTCAAAGAGCAATATCAATGTGGCTAGGTGTTGAATTAGGGTAAAACCCATTAACAAGATCAATATCTTGAAAATTTCCACTGATAATTTAAAACTATTTTAAATTCTCAATTTTCAAAACTTAATTTAATTTAATCGTAACTTAAATTAAATTAAACTAAAATTCAATTTCCAAAATTTAATTTTTCTTAATTTTGAAATAACTTAACTTAAATAATTAATTAAACAAATTTAATTAATCAATTAATTAATAATTTAATAGAAAATATTAAATTAATAAAATACCTAGTTCAAAATATGAATCCCTATTCATGTAATCAATATTTAAATATTTTGAATTCTCCAATTACGTTTAATTTCAACAAAATTAAACGTTAATTATATCGAATATAATTGTACAAACCCTAAATTGAAATGGAGCACTTTAATATTCAAACCCTAAATTGAAATTTACACACTTCAAATTGAAATCCTAAATTGAGTTTGAACACTTCAAATTCACTCAATATTCTAATCCAATGTGTAATGTTTTACGAGCTAGTAGAGGGACCTTATGAACTTACAGATCATGAGCTCCAACGATCTAAGATTAATCGATTATACTCTTTAATCCAAATTAATCAATATTCATTAACTACTGAGACACACCACTATAGCTCGATAGTTGCACTCTCCTCACTGTAGATATATTTCTGTCCACTTGATTTAACCATAATCAATAAGTCTGACCCTTCACAAGTTGTTGTAATAACGGCTGAGTTTAAAGTTGGTTTACCCTTGAAATTACATCTTCCCCCTGAAGGAACTCTTATACAAGAGTACCTATGAGCGGAAACGGATCTTTCCAATTCATTGTGACAGAATTTCCACATATACATTCACGCATACAAATATGTATTAACAACACTAAATTACTGGCATGTTTAAAGGATAAATGACAAGAGAATGAGTAAACATACCAGTTGAAGACTTTCTTCTCGGCAAGACTCGCTCTCTCTACGAACAAACTTCTTTCGCTCTCGCTAGACCAGCAAGCAATCGTTCAGCACCGCTCCGGTCGTCTACCATGAACGGCTTCGCACGAACAACAGGAAATAGGGATGACACCACCACTCGGAGTCATTCAGTATTCTCGAAGTGAGAATCCAAAGTGTGGGCTTTGTTTGGATTTGGTAGAGGTGAGGAGGAAAGGCTATCGTGTACAAAGATCAAGCAAGTGGGAGAAGGGAACTACTATCATATAGTCAAGGTGATTGATCATTTAGGTGAGGTACACGATCGTGTAGGAAAACCTAAGCGATCGTCTATACGATCATCTAGAAAGGCTCGGGTGCTAAGTAATCGTTTAGTAAATGGTAAGCGATCGTTTAGAGAAGCGCATACGGGGGTGAGCATCATTTAACAAACATAAGTTTATTGTATATGCTCTCAATTACTAAGCGATGGAATGCCAATCACACCATGAGCAATTATGCGTATCTCTTTCAAAATGAAAACCATTTTCATTTTATTCTTCAGTTACAAAAACCGAATTGAACTTCCCACTATCTTTTGGTCACGGAGAAAACATCGGGCAATTATCCCATAGCTGTCCAATTAATAAATTAATAAATATAATCATATTGTATTCATAATCTATAGTTTCATATCATATATCAACCATACTGTTTTCTCCTCTACTTGATATAAATCATATTTATATCCAATTTCCTCCAAATTAATGTATCTCATACATTTAGTCAATCATATCATATGTAATTAGCCAGTTCAATTATATCATATATAATCGAACTCCCTCTTGTCAATTTGAACATTTCAAACTGACCCAAAAACCTATTCTCAACTTGTATCCAAGCTACCAAGGAGACCTTATGGACCTATGGCTTGAAGCTCCAACGGTACGTGAATAGCTGACTGAACTCTTTAGCCACGAGATCCACCATCTGTTAACTGCCAGGCATTCCATTAAAGATCCACAGCTGAACTCTTCTTACCACAGATATATTTATGTATCCATCGGATATAACCAATCATTAGTACGATAACCCTTCACAGATGGTCTTCAGTACAGCTGGACCAATTACCGTTTTGCCCCTGTAGTTACATCTTACTCCTTAAGTACCACTGATTCCTCTAATGAACAATACAACATAGTTCTATTGTGTGTGAACACATCTCGAGCCATGAGAAGGTACGTGGCGCCACATCGTTCAAGCCTTGGGATCAACCCTTAGCTATCTATCTACTTTTCTCTACTTCGGGGAAGGAGTGAATTTCATCTTGTGTAGCTGAGTTTCCAGCTCCCAAATCAGACGAATCCCAAAAGTGTAGGTTTGAGTTCGGCGACCTGGCCACTTGTACCCATGCAAATCAAAGAACCGCCATCAATAGCAGAAGTTCCCAACTCACTCGGTATTGAGGTCATGTTACCCATGGTCATCCTAGTGAAGTGAAGTCTCTGTCATGAATGGTATTATATAACGAGACGTTAACACCTCGTGGTCAGGTCTTATATAAACTCTTTGTATAAGACACCCCCGCTTGCATGTCCCCTACACGAATGATCAGAATCAGATCATCTGTGACAAGTCACAACACTTGTAACCATTCCACAAAGTGGGCCACATCCGTAACATTACTAGGATAAGTAAGGGTGTTCAAAAAATCTGTAACCCGACCAATCCGGACTACCCAACCCAAATCGCAAGGGTTGGATTGGGTTAGATTTTATTTTGGGTTGGGTTGGGTTAAAAATGTTAAAAAATATTAAATTAGGGTTGGGTCTGGGGTTACCCCTGTCTCTTATACACATCTAGATGTGTATAAGAGACAGGGTCTCGGGTTACCCCATTTCAGGGTCGGGTCAACCCAATCCAATCCGAATATATATATATAAATAAATAATAGTTAAAAAAAAGTCAAATTAAAAAAAAAAACAGAACTGGTGACCCAACCCGGCCCAACTCGAAAATTTTAGGTTTGGTCGGGTTGGGTTGACCCTCCAAAAAAGAACTAATAGGGTTCATTATTAGCCAACCCGAATTTTTGGGTTGGTCCACAAAAATCTTTCAACCTGACCCAACCCGGACTATGTACACCGCTAAGGATAAGGTTTCCCTCCTATATCCATATACTACAGACCATTTTGGTTATCATTTAAGACATGATCCACTTGTATGTCACCACATATATGCTTAAGTTACATAAAGACAACCAGAGATTTTAATTTATTGGTTTGTAGTAAAGTAAATAAAACATCCAATGTGTGCAAAGTTAAGAAGTGAAGTAAATATCATATATTATACATTACAAGTATTCGTACAAACTGTTTACAAACTACAAGACACCAGACTTTAGGGCATCATCCCTAAAAATCTCCCACTTGTCCTAAAGTGAGTGGGGTGTACAAAAACTAATATAACACAATAAACTAGGGCACTAAGGCCAAGTACAATAAAATATCCCACTTGCCCTAGTCCAGCCGCGGGCGGTGATAACGGGCAGAAATGCACGTTATCATAGTACTAAGTTCTTAAACAATGTTGGATTGCTTGATGAAATATGTTAAATTGCGTCCATTAAGCATAAACTCTATAATATTGCAGTCGCATGCGTCTAATGCATTCGAGCAGTTGATCTTTACATTTTTGTGCAAAATATGCGTTAACGCAATGCAGAGAGTGCGATCATAAGAATACATTGGTTGAGCGCAACTTCACCGCAAGACTTTGCGTTGATTGTGCTTGCAAACATTCGCCTAAGAAGAATCACCGCAACTTGGTCAATGCAACATGGTGGGCGCATCTGGGTGAAAGGATAATTAAGAGCGATGGGACAAAAAGCTGATGACAGTCGGATCCAAATTAAGTTGACAGTCGATAACGATCACGAAGTACATTCAGCTTTATCGGTGATAATTATTCGGCGAGTCAATCAGGAATTATTGTTGTCTTATCTGTACAACCAGGAGAGAAAAGCCGTCTTTCACCATTTATGCCCTATAAATACCAACTGCATTCTTCAGAAAAGGGGTTGATAAGTTAACAAGTTCACCAGTTGCTTCTGTTCATAGTTTTCTTTTCCATTTTATGGCGGAGCAAGAGAAAAGTGGTGGTGCTAGAGATCGCCCAGGGCATCTCGAGAGAGAACCTTGGGGCATAAGAGCAGAAAGCGGGCCTACTCTCGCCTCTTATACACATCTAGATGTGTATAAGAGACAGCCTCATCACCATTACAAGTTCACACCTCTGTTCATAGTTTTCTTTTCCATTTTATGGCGGAGCAAGAGAAAAGTGGTGGTGCTAGAGATCGCCCAGGGCATCTCGAGAGAGAACCTTGGGGCATAAGAGCAGAAAGCGGGCCTACTCTCGCGAGAGCGAGAATATCTTTAGAGCATGAGTAGAAATAGTGTAAACGCCTGGTAGCAAGAAATTACTATCAGGCTCTTTACTATACTTGCATTGTTATTTTGTATTTCATCTCATATCTATTCAATGGAAGTTCTATTTCTACATCTGCTCACTCTCTTAATACGCATGAGTAGCTAAACTAGTTGAATGGGTTGAGCAAAACTAAGCTAACATGACCTAGGAAGTTCATTGTTTGCGATTGTCTTGTTTTATGCTGTGTAAAGTAACGTTTAGAGTTACTGAGAGAGAATCTAAAGAAGGAACCTAATGTCTCGAGAGAGCTAGGTTAGAATATGGACTCGAAAGAGCAAGATTAGGCTTGCATAAACAAGAGATAGGGACTTAGAGATAAGCTCTATTTTTCAACTTGCATCGCATGCATCCTAGGAATGGGAATGATATTATGTGGTCGCATATTTGTGTAAATGTCATGTTGTCATCGCATAAATAGAGATAGAGGTTTATGTGTAAACCTTGTACACTTATCGCATTTATCGCATGCGTTCTCGCCTTAGAAGCCGTAGCATTCACGTCGAGAGTTGGTTTACTATTGTATTCATGTTGCATGATTGCAAAGAATGAACGCATTCTAGGGAGTGTTAACCGAAACTTTTCTCAACCTGTTCACTGCATATTCATCGTATTTCTCGTTTACCAACTCTTTTCAAACTCTGCGCATTCATTATTTATTTTCATCAACGCAAACAACAAACCCAATGATTTATTTATTTAACTGGTTACTGCAAGTCTTCATAAAAATCATCAACGCAACTATTTTTACAAGTCCCTGTGTTCGACCCTGAACTTACCAAGAAACTTAGAGGAATTTACATTTGAATTCCGCTGGGGAAACTTGAGTGCATAATGCAATTCCATTAACACATATCATCCATATTTCCACTTAATAAAATTAACGCATCAAGTTTTTGGCGCCGTTGTTGGGGACTTCGGTAAAATAGTTGTTAACGCTAATTTTTGTGATTTCTTTGCAGAACTCTCAATCTCTGGCGAACTACGACCCGGAGATTGAGAGAACATTTCGAAGGAGAGTACGAGACCACCAACAGCAACCACAATCCGATAAAGAAGAGATGACGGAGCAACCTGGAGATGGAGCATCAAATGATAATAATGGTCTGCTTGACAAAACTTACGAGGAGGCGAAGAATATTCTAGACCGCATCTTTAAGAACCATGAAAACTAGAGGGAGAGTGACCAGAGATTGGGACTCAAAGATTCCGATGGAAATAACAGTGCCATTATTTCATTACAAAACCAAATAACTGCAATGATGAATTTGATTCAAGGAATGGCGATCATCAGCCCAACACCGCAAGGTGGGCAAATTAACGCAATAAGTCAAAACACCGCAAGGTATGTGACTTGCAGTGATGGGCATGCGAGATTGCCCGCAAAATCCACAGTCTGTATATTTTGTAAAGAATAATCCCTTTTCAAACACTTACAACCCCGGGTGGAGAAACCACCCCAATTTCGTTTGGAAGAATCAACAACAAAATCTTCAATCTGTGGCACAAAAAGAAGGGCCACTAGGATTTTTCTAATGCAACAACGGTCAGCAGAGCAACCAAGCAAGCACCTCACAACAACCAACACAATCTTCTTCTCTAGAGAGCCTACTAAAGCAATATATAGAGAAAAATGAGAAAGTGCTTCAAAGTCAGGCTACGTTCATCCGCAACCTTGAATTGCAAATGGGCCAGATTATGAATGAGCTGAAAAGTAAACCGTAAGGGGCGTTGCCAAGTTCTACCGAGCTTCCACACAACCCAGGGGGATCAGGTAAGGAGCAATCTTAGGTTGTGATATTGCGCAGTGGAAAGACTGTAGAGGGAGAAAAGAAGGATCAAAGTAGAACAATTTATATCGCACCCGAGCCTGAAATTACAGTAACGCAAGAAGAAGAAAAAGAAAATAAAGCAGTAGAACCTGAGGTTGCGTCAACCTCAAAGTCAAATGAAACAGGAACCGTGAAAGTTCAATTATCACCTTTCCCTCAGAGGCTAAGAAAGAAGAAAAACGAAGAGGTACAGTACCAACGCTTCTTATCTATGTTAAAGCAATTACATGTTAACATTCCTTTCAATGAAGCGATTGAGGAAATGTCTGCCTATGCCAAGTTTCTGAAGGACATTATAACTAAGAAAAGAGGCACTGGAAAATTTGCCACAATGTCATTAACGTAAAGTTCCAAATCTATTATTCCATCGAAGATGAGCGATCCTGGGAGCTTGGGGGCCAACATAAATTTGATGCTGCTATCAATTTTTAAACAATTAAATGTGGGGCAACTCGTGCCCACATCAATGACTCTTCAATTGGCTAACAGATCTCTAGTTCATCCAAAAGGTAAGGTGAAGGATGTGCTGATCATGATTGATAAATTTATTTTGCCAGCTGACTTCATCTTCTAGACTATGAGGCCGACAAAGATGTGCCCATCATTTTAGGACGACCTTTCCTATCAATGTGTCGTGCTCAAATTGATGTGCACAAGGGAGAAATCACTTTGAGCATTAATGGACAGAAGCTCAAATTTAATATAATTCGTGCCATGAAATTTCCAGATGAGAAAGACCTATAAGATTCTGACGATGAACTGAATTTGATTGAAGAAGAAAATTCTGATGAAGAGTGTAAAGAAGAGGATGCCAACGAATCCGTAGCTGCCTGCAATGCGATCTTAGCAAAAACAAACAAAGAAGAAGAAATGATCGCAACGCAAAAAGATGAGCCAAAAGAAGAAAGAAAAACAACACAACCTTCCCTCGTGAAACCATCAACACTTGAACTGAAGACCTTACCAACACATTTGAAGTACGCATTTCTGGGGCAGAATGAGAAGCTGGTAGTGATAATTTCCTCTGCGCTGAACGAAGATCAAGAGATTGCGTTGATGAGCATTCTCAAGAAACATGTGCGAGCAATTGGCTGGACGCTTGCTAACATCAAAGGAATTAGCTCCGCGTATTGCATGCACCACATTTGTCTTGAGGACGACCACAAAGAAATTATTGAACATCAACGCAGACTCAACCCTGCAATGAAGGAGGTCGTTAAGAAGGAGATTATCAAATGGCTGGATGCGGGCATTATCTATCCCATTGCAGATAGCACGTGGGTCAGCCCCGTGCAATGTGTGCCGAAGAAGGGCAGAATGATGATAGTCCCAAATGAGAACAATGAATTAATACCACAAAGAACCATCACTGGATAGCGCATATGTATGGACTACCGCAAATTGAATGCAGCCACAAAGAAAGATCACTTCCCTCTGCCATTCATTGATCAAATGCTAGACAGACTAGTAGGGAATGGTTTTTACTGCTTCTTGGATGGATATGCCGAGTACAATCAAATCATGATAGCTCTTGAAGACCAAGACAAGACCATATTCACCTGCCCATATGAGACATTCACTTTTCGCCACATGCCGTTTGGCCCCTGCAATGCGTCGAGCACATTCTAGAGGTGCATGATGGCGATCTTTTCAGATTTTCTCGAGAACTGAGTGGAAATATTTATGGATGACTTCTCCGTTTATGGGAACAATTATGAAGTCTGCCTGGCCAATTTGGAGAAAATTTTGAAAAGATATGAAGAGACGAACCTGATGCTCAACTAGGAAAAATGTCACTTCATAGTGAAAGAGGGTATAGTGTTGAGACATGGTCTCCCAAGAAGGGTTGGAGGTGGACAAAGCAAAGATTGAAGAAATTGAAAAACTCCCACCTCCAACCAGCGTGAAGGCTGTGCAAAGCTTCTTGGGACATGCTGGACTCTATAGACGATTTGTTAAGGACTTTTCTAAGATAGCACGACCACTGAGTACGTTGTTAGAGGTGGACAGGAATTTTGAGTTTGACAACAATTGCCTCAATGCATTCAGAGTATTAAAAGATGCACTGATTACCGCGCCCGTACTAATTACGCCGGATTGGATAACGACATTTAATATCATGTGCGATGTAAGCTTGTACGCGATGGGGGCCGCATTAACGTATCAGAAGAAAACCATTTTGCACCCCATCGCATATGTGAGTAAAACTTTAAACCTTGCTCAAATAAATTATACCACCACTGAAAAAGAACTTCTGGCTGTGACTTTTGCGTTGGAGAAATTTAGAGCATATCTGTTGGGAACAAAGGTACTCATTCACACTGATCACTTAAAAATCAAATATTTAATGACAAAGAAGGATACAAAGTCGAGGTTGATCAGATGGGTTCTCCTTCTTCAAGAATTTAATATCGAGATAATTGATCGAAAGGGGACAGAGAATCAAGTTGCGGATCACTTGTCCAGATTGGAAAATCTCGAGGTTGACCGCAATGAATCTGAGGTGAGTGTTGTGTTTCTAGGTGAGCAGCTGTTCCACCTAAAAGAATTGTCCTAGTATGCGGACTTCATTAATTATTTGATTTGTGAACAATTCCCTGAAGATTACACCTACCATCAATAGAAGAAGCTCAAGAATGAATGCAGACACTATTATTGGGATGAGCCGAATCTGTATAAAAGAGGTGTAGACCAAATCATTCGATTATGCGTACCAGATGCTACTCAACAATGCATATTATCACAGTGCGACGATTCACCATATGGAGGGCACTTTGGAGGGCAACATACTGTATCCAAAGTTTTGCAAAGTGGATTCTTTTGGCCTTCATTGTTTAAGGATGCTGTCGACTATGCAATGAATTGTGATCGATGTCAACGCACAGGCAACATTTCATGGAAAAATGCAATACCAATGAACACTATCTTAGAGCTGGAACTATTTGACGTATGTGGGATTGATTTCATGGGACCATTCCCTCCTTCGAACGGTAAGTACTATATTTTATTAGTCTTCGACTATGTCTCTAAGTGGGTAGAGGCAACAACATGTGCCACAAGTGATGCGGCGGTAGTCTCCCAGTTCCTGAAGAAAAATATTTTCACTCGTTTTGGCACTCCCCGTGCCATCATAAGTGATGAAGGATCACACTTTGTCAATTACAATATCAAGAAGCTGCTGCACAAGTACAATATCCTCCACAAATTGGCCACCACATACCACTTGAAAACGAATGGCCTAGCTGAAGTGTCCAATTGAGAAATTAAATTGATACTTGAAAAGGTAGTAAAGCCTTCACGAAAAGACAAGGCAACAAAGCTTGACGAGGCTGGGGCATACCAGACCGCATTCAAAACACCTATAGGTATGTACCCCTATGTGCTGGTACTTAGTAAGGCATGTCACTTGCCTTTGCAGCTGGAATATAAGGCACTATGGGTGGTAAAGAATCTTAATTTTGATTTGAAGAAGGCAGGGGAAGCGCGGAAAATGCAACTGGTCGAGCTAGAAGAATGGAGGAACAACGCATATGAAAATGTGAAGATTTATAAAGAGCGCACCAAGCGTTAGCATGATCAACGCAATAGTTCGGTAACAAACCTCGCAAGTCGGCAAAAAAGTCTTGAGCTTTTCAATTTCATGACATATCTTCCCGAGAAAGCTAAAGTCACGTTTGGTACCGACCGTTCAATAATTCGACAAGTACTTTCGCATGGCAAACTGGTGGTAATTATCAAAAACGATGGAACTAACATATTCAAAGTCACATGGGCAAGCGAGTAAAGGATACCATGGAGAAGATTGGCATCGCCAACGTCCGACTCCGTGAACTAAGACGAGGACCTTGATTGAAGAAGGAAGTAGGTGGTTCCCTGCGTTATCAAATAGGTCGCAACTTAATCGGGATGCAAGTTTTGGGAACCTCAGTTCTTCAACTCTTTTTTCTCCCACTACTCGAAATTTTCACTATCTTTTCAATTCTGATTTAATCCTTACTTTACACTATCACTGTATGTTATTTCTACAAAAAAAAACAAAAAAAAAAACAATTGCAATAATGATTTTTATTTTGTTTAAAATAATTTGACCCTCTCTTTGTTTTTCTTAAAACGATCGAGGCGTTGGATTGCGGAAATGTTACGCGAAGCAGCACTTATCTTATTCCATCACCGCAACCCAAATAAGAGTGATCGCCGCAAAGATGGATTCGTCAATACAATGCGGGTGACAACACAAAATTTGGGGGTGTAATCTTCCTTATCTTTATTTCCAATTTTGCGCTATCATATTGTATTTTAGTTTTCAAAGTTTTATCATCGCAACCTCTTTAATCACAGCAATCATTTGACATAGATAAATTTAGTGAGTCACCGCATTCTGTTTCTTATCCAAGTATGATTTCAATGATGATAAATATGCTTCTATTTCTTTCGTATACACTAGAGTCAACTTAGTTTTAAAATAGTCACCTCATGAAATATTTCTCGAAGTTAGGGGTTTGCTAGCTTTCTTTCAAACTTGCTTTACAATGCATTCTATGACCATCACATGACTTATTTTAATCTTGAGGCAATGAGGACATTGCCGCATTTTAAATTTGAGGGTGAGGTATTTATTTTCGACCTTGCTATCTTCTATAAAAAAAATGAGAATAACGACTCCACTGTCAATGCAATGGGAAACCCATGATTGATAAGAGTTAAGTTGTGAAAGGCACTTACCCGTAGTTGGATGCCCGCATGATACACGTGGGGGCAAGCCAAAACGAAAGTAAGTCACCAGGATCAATGCATAAATCAATGACCGCAACTCCACTACTAAATCGGTATGAGTTTAGTCTGAGAAAGAGTGCATTGCTCGTAGTTGGATGTCCGCATGACACACATGGGGGCAACCCAAAACGAAGGCAAGGCACTCGAATCAGTGCAAGGTCAGAAAAAAATAGCAATAAAGAAATTTTTTGTGCAAGGATAAATCATTTGACACCCCGGAGGAAAATTTTCTTTTTGAAATAAATCATGCGATGTTTCAGAATTTAGTAAAGTCCTTTTGAAAGTTAAGCTTGCAATTCCTAGAAATATTTTAGGAAGAGACTTGAATAAGACTTAAGGAAATTCTGGCATATAGGATTTGAACAAAGTATCCTTGAGAAATCTAGGGAAGGAAAACTTTGCGGTTAACTTGCTAAAGGAATCTTTAGCTTATGCTTGAGGACAAGCATTGTTTAAATTTGGGGGTGTGATAACGGAAAGAAATGCACGTTATCATAGTAGTAAGTTCTTAAACAATGTTGGATTGCATTGATGAAATATGTTAAATTGCGTCCATTAAACATAAACTCTATAATATTGCGGTCATATGCGTCCAATGCATTAGAGTAGTTGATCTTTACATTTTTGTGTAGAATATGCGTTAACGCAATGTAAAGAGTGCGATCATAGGAATACATTGGTCGAACGAAACTTCATCGCAAGACTTTGCGTTGATCGTGCTCGCAAACATTCGCCCAAGAAGAATCACCACAACATGGTGGGCGCATCCAGGTGAAAGGATAATTAAGAGTGATGGGATAGAAAGCTGATGACAGTCGAATCCAAATTAAGTTGACAGTCGATAATGGTCACGAAGTACATTCAGCTTTATCGGATATAATTATTTGGTGCGTCAATCAGGAATTAAAGTTGTCCTATTTGTACAACCAGGAGAGAGAAGCCGCCTTTCACCATAGATGCCCTATAAATACCAAGTGCATTCTTCAGAAAAGGGGTTGATAAGTTAACAAGTTCACTAGTTGCTTCTGTTTATAGTTTTCTTTTCCATTTTATGGCAAAGCAAGAGAAGAGTGGTGGCGTCGGAGATTGCCTAGGGCAGCTCGAGAGAGAACCTTGGGGCATAAGAGCAGAGAGCGGGTCGACTCTCACGAGAGCGAGAATATCTTTAGAGCACGAGTAGAAACAGTGTAAACGCCTGGCAGCAAGAAATTGCTACCAGGCTCTTCACTATACTTGCATTGTTATTTTGTACTTCATCTCATATCTATTCAATGGAAGTTCTATGTCTACATCTGCTCACTCTCTTAATACACATGAGTAGCTAAACTAGTTGAATGGGTTGAGAAGAACTAAGCTAATATAACCTAAGAAGTTCATTGCTTACGATTATCTTGTTTTATGCTGTGCAAAATACCCTTTACAGTTACTCGAGAGAGAATCTAAAGAAGGAACCTAATGTCTTGAGAGAGCTAGGTTAGAATATGGACTTGAAAGAGCAAGATTAGGCTTGCATAAACAAGATATAGGGACTTAGAGATAAGCTCTATTTGTCAACTTGCATCGCATGCATCCTAGGAATGGGAATGATATTATATGGTCGCATATTTGTGTGAATGTCATGTTGTCATCACATAAATGGAGATAGAGGTTTATGTGTAAACCCCGTAGACTTTTCCCATTTAGCCGAAACTTTTCTCAACCCGCTCACCGCATATTCATCGTATTTCCTGTTTACCAACTCTTTTCAAACTCTACGTATTCGTTATTTATTTTCATCAACACAAACAACAAACCCAACAATTTATTTATTTAACTGGTTACCGCAAGTCTTCATAAAAATCACCAACGCAACTATTTTCACAAGTCCCTGTGTTCGACTCTGGACTTACCAGGAAACTCAAAGGAATTTACACTTGAATTCTACTGGGGAAACTTGAGTGCACAACACAATTCCATCAACGCATACCATCCATATTTCCACTTAATAAAATGAACACATCAGACGGTCCCATAGATCCATGCTCTAAAGGTGACCCTCAATCAATGTAGCCGTGAGAGCCTTCGTAAACAAATCAGCAACGTTGTGCTCTGAAGCGATCTTCGTGACAATCACGTCCCCTTGATTCACTATCACGTGGATCAGTTTAGATCTGTCTCTTATACACATCTAGATGTGTATAAGAGACAGTGCTCTAAACATCCATCATACATAAAGGCATTCAATATTTAATATAACACTTATATTAAATACTAGAAACCCTAATATGCATACTATATATTATAACTAATTATAACATACTTTCAATGCATGTAACATGCTTCTTATGGTGGGATTTTAAATCTAAATGGCATACTGTATGCACAT
Organism: Benincasa hispida; assembly: GCF_009727055.1. Lineage (NCBI taxonomy): Eukaryota > Viridiplantae > Streptophyta > Magnoliopsida > Cucurbitales > Cucurbitaceae > Benincasa > Benincasa hispida. Next base: position 9,856,660 of record NC_052353.1, on the reverse strand, counting down.
CCAAGATTTATTTAATTATAACGTATATCAAATACATAAATAATTAAACATAGACTGATATAGTTTTAGTTTTGGCATAAACAAGCAAACAGAAGCCTAACTATTACAAACAGCTTCAAAAGCATCTTTGAACCACTCGAACCGCTCCAAACCGAACCTAAGCATCTTGAACCAGACTGGATAAGTCTGAACCAGACCAACAAAGTCTGAACCAGACTAGCCAAAAACACTTTGAGGCTGAACCAAATTGAACCATGAGAAAACCGATCGAACCAGCTACTCTCGGTCCAACCTCAAAATCTTACTAAGGCCGATCGTGTAGCGCTAAAAGCAGTTGTCTAACTCCATCGCCTTGTGTTGTGAAGAGGTACATGATCACTTAGTGTTTTCCGCAGCTAAAAGATCTCTTAGCTCTATCATATAGAACTACACGATCGCTTAACACCATCACCTAGTGCTTCATGTCATCCTTTAGTGTCCGCTGCAGCTAAACGATCGCTTAGTTCTATCGTATAGAACTACACAATCGCTTAACACGATCGCCTAGCGCTTCATGTCATCATTTAGTGTCTGCCTCAGCTAAACGATCACTTAGCTCTATCGTATAGAACATCATCACGTCGTTCAGCAACGTAGCTAAGCGATAGTTTAGTTCCATTGTATAGAAACTTCAACGCATCGCTTAGCAACACATCTACACGATCGCTCAGCGCCGCATCTAGACGATCTCTTAGCTCTATCGCATAGCAGTTCATCACTTCGCTTAGCGCGTGTCGCAGCTACACGATCGTGTAGTGCCATCGTATAGCAAATCCAACGTATCGTTTAGTTCCCACACAAAAGCTAAATGATCGCATAGTGCTATCATATAGAAATTTTAACGCATCGTTTAACTCCTACAGGTACACGATCATTTAATGTTCAACATCACAACGACTAGCGCCCATTGTTATATGATCATCTAGCTTTTCTTCACATCGTGTAATGCCTGGAACTAGACGATCGCTTAGCAACTGAACCTCAACAACTATTTTGAACAGAAGCTAAAAAACTGGAACAAAAACTTGACCTCCTTCACTTGCTTCTTCAATTACATCTTAATTTCAACTCTAACGACTCCAAATAAACTATATCTCATATAATTACTAATTCCCTTAATTCTAATTTGAACGTTTCAAATTAATTTCTCATGCTATTCTAGAGCTAGTCCTTTACGAGCTAGTAGAGGGACCTCGCAGACCTACAAATCATGGGCTCCAACGATCTGAGATTAATTGGCTAAACTCATTAGACCAAATTAATCCACATTCGTTAACTAATGGGTCACTCCACTAAAGCTCATAGTTGTACTCCCCTCACTGTAGATATATTATGTCCACATGGTTTAACCATAATCAGCAAGTCGACCCTTCACAGGTTATTCGTAATAACGATTGGGTCAAATTCTGTTTTAGCCCCGAGATTACGTCTTATTCCTCAAGTTTCTATTGATCCTCTAATGAACAACTAGTTTGTGATCTAATCACTAAACCAAACTCTCTCAGACCAGTGAGAGGTAAGGTCTCTTGTTCAAGACCTAGATTTAGTACTTGAGAGAACAACCTTTCTTCTATCCCTAAATCGGGTAGGCGTGAACTCTGTCTTGCACCCTATATCTTCAGCTATCTATCCGATCTTACCCCTAAAATGGGAGTCTTATTGAGCCGACACTGTCGTGTGGAGATCGTTCGTGCTGTTGGGGTGTTAGTGACTAAGGCGATCGCAGAGTTCTAGTATGCCGTGTTCATGCTGTGTAGCGGTCATGTTGTTCGAGCGTTTGAGGTTACTGTGTTCGAGCGTTCGTGAGCAAGGAGCATGAAGATGAGTCGACAAACGTTAGTAGCTTTTCTCCTTGTTCTATTATTGTTTCATGCTGTAATTTCTGTATTGGTTGCATAACCATTTGTTTCTGTATACGATTGTAATTTGTAATGTTCATACATGATTGTAATTTGGAATGATCTATTCCGCTGCTCATGGAAATCCTCATGATCGATTTTCTTCAATTGGTATCAAAGCCAGATTGTTCTTATATTCCAAATTACAAGTCTGTTTTGAACTTCATTTTATAGTCGTGGTGGGTTTCTGCATTTGTGGTTAATTGTTTTCTGCATTTGTGGATGGATTTGATGAATGTTTCAGGTTTAATTGTATTTAGTAAAGCTTTCTATAATTACAAAGTGTTAGTATGTAAGGGCCCTTGTGTTTTTGGGCATAATTAATTTTGCAATCGAGTCTGTAATTCAAAGAGTTTGAGTTAGTTGAGTCGTTCGTGATGATTTTTGAAGCATGGTGATGTGGATCTCAACGAAGAAGAAGACCGGTCGTATCGTGTAGCCTCAAGTAAACGATCGTTGGGATTTAACTAAGCGATCATTTAGATTTTAAACGATCGTGTAACATTTACTAAACAATCATTTAGCTAATGCTAAGCGATAGGGTAAATCGTCTACTCTATGGCGTAGCGTTGGTTGCCCGATCACACAGGCGCTGGAGGTAGACGATCGTAGTGGAAGCATGTAATGCTCATCATTTAGTAAAAGGCGTGCGCTAGTTAATCGTGTAGTTAGCAAGCCTCATTTCTTAGTTACTACCTACACAATCGTGTCTATATGATACGGAGGCACTAGCTAAGCGATCACTTAGGCGATGGTGCTTCGCGGCATCGTAGTCGTTTAGACGATCGCGGAAGACGGGCGTTGTGCGGAGCACGCTAAGTGATCGTGTACCTTAGGCTTCATCGCTTAGTAAAAGGTGCACGATCGTGTAGTAATAGCTAAACGATCGTTTAAATTTTTCTAAATGATCGTGTAGTAATTGCTAAATGATCATTTAGCTCTGGGAGCGTTGGTAAGCAATAAAACAAAGCATTTATTTTATCGTGTAGTTGATCGCGGGGTGTTTAGTACACGATGGTTGGAGACGCGATGTTTTGCCCAAGCGATTCAAGGCTCAGTTCGCCTGTTTGAACCAGAGATACCTTGTATTTGTAATAGTTAGGTTTAATTTTGTGTATTTTAAGGTAATTTTACCCGGTTCATCAACATTGGTTTATTATACATGTGATGTATGGTGCTTCTATGCCAAAGTTTTTGATATATAGTTCAAAACCACCTTAGGTTGTGCAATTATTCATGCATCATGTATTATAAATGTTATAATAGAGCATGAAGAAATTACTTGAAAGCATGTGCATACATCATGAAATATAAGAGTTATATTTTACATGCAGTGAGCGTTATCATGCATCATTCTTTTATTATAAGTGTTATAGTCTAAGAGTGAATAGAAGCATGTTTTGCTTGTTTCATTGCTGTTTTATATAAGTGTTATATAAAAGAAGTAGCAATGAATGGACAATGCATTGAGCATGGCACTTAGGCTATTTATAAGCGTTATGAATGTCTTTCATGGGTTAGCTTAGCATTGTAGTTGGTTTCCGTTTATAAGTGTTATAAAGGAAATTAGACCTAATATCAATAATTAAGAGTTGCATGCGGACTTAGGGTGAACTCAAGTTTTTTTAAAGGGTTTTAAAATTGGATTGAAATAGAACTAAGGTCAAATAGTTCTAAAGAGTTTAGTGACCTAGATTAATCTTTTAAAATCGGTTCAATAGGATTAAATTGGTTGGAATAAACGATTAAATTTGTTTTAAATCTATCTATAAGGGATCTTTTGTCTAAGGCGAGTTTTGGCTAGGCTGGGGTTCTTAAGTCGACGAAAACGTAACACCCCTACCTGGGAACCTACCTAGAAAGGTGATTAGATAGATTTTCAACAAGCATGCGACAATTTGGTCAAATACTCCGTTAAAGAGTTTAATGGATGATAATCAAAAGTTGTTTACCTATCCAAGGTAAAAGTTACTCTTGGGCAAACCTAAAAGTCACTTAGTTAAAATCATTAATCGTGTTTTTCTAAGTAAGCTAAACCCCTAGGTTATAAAATACTCAGTGGGAGGAAGAGATGTATCTGATATGTCTATGATTCTACTCATGTTTCTCCCTGTATGTTCACATCGTGAGATTCATGATTGGCCTCATGATGCCCTGGGAGCATCCCTCTTCAAATGGTGTTTGCATGAGTCAATATCAAGGTGAACAGAGAGAGTGTTTATAGTAAGTGAGTGAAGGGTGTGTGTTAACACGTCCTATTGTCTCTGTCATTAGTTCACACCGTGAGATCATTCTGTGCTCCCTCGTGTCGCCTTTGAGCGTCTCCCTTCGGATGGGTTTTGTGCAGTTGGTCAAGATCAAGGTGAACTCCAGAAATGGATAGGGTCGCTTTAAGTTTTGCCCCAATCGAATTTTTTCCCTTCGGATTGGCTTTTTGGGGCAGACCTCTAGGGCTTAAAATGGAGGGTCACACTTACGAGAGATTGTTAAGTAAGTTAATGATCTCTTGGCCAAATCAATGATGGTTAGTCGTTATAGGAGCAAGAGTTGTTCTGGAATTAATGACTGGTTGAAAACTTCTTAATTCAGAGGAAGGATAACTGACCTCCCTTCAGCGGCTTTTGCCCTAAAGAAGCGTCATTGCGAAATTAGATGTCACACGGGATCCATATTAGTTTTGCTAAAACCTTATTGGATGTTGTTTTGTTTTACAATGGGTATTTGCTTAAAACCTAACATAGGTCAATGTGTTTTTCTTTTCAACAACCCGTTAGTATTTCCGTTTAAAGCTTTTTAAAATGACCGACGACTTACAGTGGAAAGAATCATATGAAACGTATTTCGTGGCAAACGACCTCAATCCCACTACTCTCCAAAAGAGGAAACAAGACAATAAATCTGATTTATTGGTCTTGGAAACGTGTTTGGTAGAGAATGATGATTCTACCTGGATCCTTGATTCACACCGTGCTATCATTCTGAACAAGGGTATACAATCTTCTTTTCTGAGAATAAAATGTTTATTTTCAAGAATGGAGTGGAGATTGGTTATGGTTCAATAGAAAGTAACTTATATGTACTAAGGCCGTTAGTCATAAAAGCCTTGTTTAACACTGAAATGTTTAGTCCGACAACAACTGCTAAAAGACCAAAGGTTTCTCCTAAGGAAAACGCCCATCTTTGGCATATAAGGTTAGGTCACATCAACCTCAATAGGATTGAGAAGTTGGTGAAAAGTGAACTTCTAAAGAGTTTAGAAGAAAAATCCTTGTCGGTATGTGAATCATGCCTCGAAGACAAGATGACCAAACGACCTTTTACTGGAAAAGGTTATAGAGCCAAGGAAGCCTTGGAGCTTATACATTCAGACCTCTGTGGTTCGATGAATGTTAGAGCTCGAGGTGGGTATGAATATTTCATCTCTTTTATAGATGATTATTCAAGGTTCGAGTATCTCAACCTAATGCTACGTAAGTCTGAAGCTCTTGACAAGTTCAAGAAGTATATGGCTGAACTTGAAAACTTGTTATGTAAGAAGATAAAAACACTACGATCTTGTCGTGGTGGAGAGTATATGGACCTCCAATTCAAGAACTATATGATAGAACATAGGATTGCATCCCAACTCTCGGCCTCTGGTACACCTCAGTAGAATGGTGTATCTGAAAGGAGAAACGGAACCTTGTTGGACATGGTTCAGTCTATGATGAGTTATGCTCATCTTCCAGACTTATTTTAGGGTTATGCAGTGTAGACTGCATGTTATATCCTGAACAACGTTCCCTCGAAAAGTGTTTCTGAAACATCTTTTGAGATATGGAGAGGCCGTAAAGGTAGTTTATGCCACTTCAGGATTTAGGGCTATCTGACACATGTGCTAACGACAAATCTAAAGAAGTTGAAACCACGTCCAAAGGTTTGCCTCTTTGTAGGCTACCCAAAGGAAACAAGAGGTGGATACTTCTATGATCCGAGTGAGAACAAAGTGTTTGTTTCTACAAATGCTATTTTCTTGGAAGAAGACCACATGAGGGATCATAAGCCATGGAGTAAGCTCGTTTCGCGTGAGATCTCTAGTGAGACTGAGACTACTGATGGTTCAACAAGAGTTGTTGAACAGGTCGACAGATCAACAAGAATTGTTGAGGTCGAAACGTCTAGTCAACCAACTCAAGAGTTAAGACTGCCTCGACGTAATGGGAGGGTTATAAACCCACCGGATTGCTACATGGGTTTGACTGAAGCCCAAAACATCATTTTGAATAATGGGGTTGAGGATCTGTTATCTTTTAAGAAAGCAATGGAGGATGTTGATAAAGATGAATGGGTTAAAGCCATGAACCAGGAAATGGAGTCTATGTACTTTAATAACGTCTGGGAGCTTGTTGATCCACCTGATGGGGTAAGATCTATTGGTTGTAAGTGGATCTTTAAGCGAAAGAAAGGTGTAGATGGAAAGGTTCAAATCTTTAAGGCTAGATTCGTGGCAAAGGGTTATACCCAGGTTGAGGGAGTTGACTATGAGGAAACTTTCTCACCTGTTGTCATGCTTAAGTCTATCAGGATTCTCCTGTCCATAGCCATATTTTATGATTATAAAATATAGAAAATAGACGTCAAGACTGTCTTTCTTAATGGTCATCTTGAGGAGACCATCTATATGACTCAACCAGAGGGGTTCATCATTCCAGATCAAGAGCAAAGAGTTTGCAAGCTTAATAGGTCCATTTATGGGCGGAAACAAGCATCTAGATCTTGGAACATCAGATTTGACACTGCGGTCAAGTCATTTGGCTTTGATCAGAACGTTGATGAACCTTGTGTTTACAAGAAGATCATCAACAGCTCAGTAGTTTTTCTAGTACTGTATGTGGATGATATCCTCCTCATTGGAAATGATGTAGGGTATATGACTAATATTAAGAAATGGCTAGATGCCTAATTCCAAATGAAAGATTTTGGTGAGGCACAGTATGTTCTAGGGATCCTGATCATTCGGGATTGTAAGAACAAACGGTTAGCCCTATCTCAGGCATCGTACATTGATTAAATGTTGATTAGGTGCCAGATGCAAGATTCCAAGAGGGGTTTGTTACCCTTCAGGTATGGAATCGTTCTATCTAAGAATCAATGTCCTAAGACACCTCAAGAGGTTGAGAAGATGAGACGGATTCCCTATGCTTCTGTTGTAGAAAGCTTGATGTATGCAATGTTGTGTACCATACCCGACATTTGCTATGCAGTAGGGATTATCAGTCGGTATCAGCCCAATCCAGGATTTGATCACTAAACGGCGGTCAAGAAGATCCTCAAGTATCTTCGGAGAACGAGGGACTATATGCTTGTGTATGAAGATAAGGATTTGATCCTTATAAGATACACCGACTCTAACTTTCAGACCGATAGAGATTCTCACAAATTGACATCAGGGTCAATGTTTACGCTGAATGAAGGGGCTGTAGTCTGGTGAAGCATCAAGCAAGGATGCATCGCGGACTCCATTATGGAAGCCGAATATGTAGCGGCTTGTGAAGCAGCTAAGGAGACTGTTTAGCTGAGGAAGTTCCCTTCAGATTTGAAGGTTGTTCCAAATATGGATTTGCCTATCCACTTTATTGTGATAACAGCGGGGCTGTGGAAAATTCGAAGGAGCCTCGGAGTCATCGTCGGGGTAAGCACATAGAACGGAAATATCACTTGATCAGGGAGATTGTGGATCGAGGTGATGTGATAGTCACAAAGATCGCATCGAAGCACAACGTTGCTGATCTCTTTACAAAGGCCCTCACGACTAAAGTGTTCGAGGGTCACCTGGAGAGTCTGGGTCTACGAGACATGTGACATTTTGTCTAGGGCAAGTGGAAGATGATACTGAGGTATGCCCTAGTTTGTTATATATTGTATATTTTTATATTGTATTGTACATTAGTCTCCTAAGTCATTAGGACAAGTAGGAGATTGTTGGGATTGGTGTCCTAATTCTCCCGGAGTCTCGTTGTTTTGTAAAGATACACATTGGTTGATGAATAAAATAAATTTTATTTAATTCTGGCATTTACTCATAACCAATAAACAAAGCTCCATGGTCATCTTATGTGAACTTAAGCATGTATATGTGATATACAAGTGGATCATGCCTTAAGTGATAACCTAAATAAGTCTGTAGTATAAGGATTAAGGTGGGATACCTTATCCTGATGACAATATGGATACGACCCACTTTATAGAGGTTTCCAAGTCTTGTAAACTACTACAGATGGTAGATCCTAATCATTCATGTGAAGACATGCGAGCGGGGGTGCCCTATACAAAGAGTTTGTATAAGACCTGGACCACAAGATGACTAGATTCTGTATATAACGTCGTTGATACTAGAGACTTACATCTCACCTAAACGACCATAGGTGACACGACCTCAATCCTGAATGTTTTGGGAACTTCTGCCTTTGAGGGCGGTCCTTTGATTAGTATGGGTGAAAGTGGCCAGATTGCCAACTCAACATGCCTAGCTTTTTGGGGACTTGTTTGATTTGGGAGCTAGGAACTCAATCCACAAGATGAAATTCACTTTTTTCTCGAAGCAGGGATAAGTAGAGGAATTATTCCCTTAAGGGCTGATTCTAGGGCTTGAACATAGTGGCCACAACTTCTCTTTGGAAGAGAGGACTCAGTCATAGTAGGACTATGACTTATGTTCATTAGAGGGATCAGTGATACTTAAAGAGTTAGATGTAACTATAGGGGCATAACAATTATTGACCCAACTGTACTTACAAGCGATGTGTGAAGGGTTGTCGCCCTTTTGATTGGTTAAGATGGACACATAATATATCTGTGGTAAGAAGAGTTCATCTGTCGATATTTAGAGGAGTGTCTGGCAGTTAATGGATGGTGGATCCTGTGACTAAAGTGTTTAATCAGTTATTCATGTACCGTTGAAGCTTCGAACTACAAGTCCATAAGGTCCCCTTAGTAGCTCAATGGATTCGGTTGAGGATCAGTTCTTGGTGTTGATTTGAAATGTTCAAATTGACAAGAGGTATTTTGATTATATATTATATAATCGGTATGATGTATGAGATTTACATTAAGTACCATGGAATAGAAAAGGACTATGGTTTATATGTTTCATGAGATGAAATATTAAAACTATAGGTTATAAATATAGTATGATAAGTTGGTTATCAATTATATTTACAATAATATTAATTATTGGATAATTAAATCTTTTTCTCTAACAACCAATTGAGTGAGAGGTTATTGGTAGTTCATGGTAATCATGAGATAAAAGGAAAATTGTTTTCCTAATTTTAGTAAGTTTTGCAAATGTTGAATTTGTGAATTTTCTCTTAGAAAAGAAGTTGTCAAGTAAATACGGATTTACTAAGCGACAGCTTGAAATAGGTAAATGATCGTGTAGTGTTTAAAGGCAACAGACACGATGCTAAGCGATGAGCTAAACGATCGCTTAGCTTTTGCTAGACGATCGTTTAGCTTTTGCTAGACGATCGCTTAGCTTTTGCTAAACGATTGGGCATCGACCTATACGATAGGTTCAGCCTTCTCCCACTTACCCGATCGTTTACACGATTGTTGAATCCTTTTTCTTCTGCCTCAATCCAAGTCTACACAGAGCCCACCCTCTGGATTCTCACACCAAGAATACCAAGGTACCCTTCTTGGTGGTGTCATACTCAACTCGACAACATCGAGGTTCTGTGGAGGTCATTCGTGCTGTTAAGGTGCTCGTGACCGAGGCAATCGCGGAGTTCCAGTACGCGGTGTTCATGCTGTGTAGTGGTCGTGTTGTTCGAGCTTTCTAGGTTTTTATGTTCGAGTGTTCGTGAGCAAGGAGCGTGGAGACGAGTCGACAAATGTTCGTAGCTTTTCTCCTTGTTCAGATGTTGTTTCATGCTGTAATTTCTATATTGATTGCATAACCATTTGTTTCTGTATACGACTGTAATTTTTAATGTTCATACATGATTGTAATTTGGAATGATCTATTCTGCTGCTCATGGAAATCCTCGTGATCGATTTCCTTCAAGATCCACCATCCGTTAACTGTCAAGCATTCCACTAAAGACAGATAGCTAAACTCTTCTTACCACAGATATATTTTTGTGTCCATTGGATATAACCAATCATCAATACGATAACCCTTCACAGATGCTCGTAAGTACAGTTGGGCCAATTTACCATTTTGCCCCTGTAGTTACATTGTATTCCTTAAGTACCACTGATCCCTTTAATGAACAATACAACATAGTCCTACTTTGATCGTGGGGACATGTATACAAAATATGTCCTAAAAAAAATTTAAGAGGTAGGAAAAACGAGCATCTACACATACCGTGACATCCATTGACAGGGAAAGTCATACTTTCGAAGTACAAACTGACATAAGTATGATTTCTCCCTATAAAGGACAACACACCCAAGTTTTGAGCTTGAAAGAAGGAACATGTTCTTGCAATAAGTGACAATCATTTAAGATTCCATGCTCTCATGTAATTTCAGTTTGTAATTACATGCGTATGACATACCTACCACTTATTGATGAATGCTACAAATTGTCCAATTTCAAGCGTTGTTATGAAGGCCGCTTCCATCCAATTCAACATCCAGATTATTGGCCAGAATTATCATTTACAGAAGCTCATCCAAATGCAGACTTACTAAGAGAACAAGGTTGGCCAAAAAAGTACGCGCATTCATAATGAAATGGATTGGAGAGAGGCAAGCCAAAAAGTACGCGCATTCATAAGGTTTGCCACTATGTAATTGTATATTTTACGTACTTGTATTCTTTATGTACTTATAATGAATTTACGTAATTGTATATTTTTATGTACTTTTTATCTTTTATGTCGTGGATTTTATTATATAATGTAATTTGAACTTCTTAGGTAATGGAGCCTGGTCCTTCTAATCTTGTACAATTATACCAACAAAATATGCATCGTTCACAAACAGTATGTGATAGTTCTTCCACTGTAGTGTTGAGTTGTCGGAGAAGGGAGGCGACTGCACAACATACTATCCCATTTGATCACCGCATTATTCCCTATGTTCAGTAAACAGGTTTTCTTGGGGTTGTACAAATTGGTTTTATCCAACTTGATTGACAACTGCTCTAGTTGAGCGTTGGAGACCAGAAACTCACACATTTCACCTACCTTGTGGGGAATGTACGATTACGCTACAGGATGTTGCCATACAATTTGGGTTACGAGTGGACGGGCAACCATTGACAGGTTCACTACAGTATGAATGGAAGAACGTTTGTGAAGAGATCTTAGGCGTTCTACCAGAGGATCTGAAGGGATCAAGATTGAGTATCCCTTGGTTGGCATCCTAGTTTCCAGAATTACCTCCCGATGTCGACGACATCAGCATGCGTAGGTATGCACAAGCATACATCCTGCAGCTTATTGGAGGATTTTTGTTTGCTGACAAGTCAAATACTCTAGTGCATCTCATGTTCCTCCCACTATTGTTTGATTTTGAGCACGCTGGTACGTACTTGTGGGGTGGTGCATGTCTTGCATGGTTGTATAGAGAACTTTGTCGGGTTTCCAATGCACAAGCGTTGGAAATAGAAGGGCCACTGATACTACTACAAGTATGGGCTTATGATCGATTTCCAATTATAGCACCACAAGTCCAGCTACAGGCCCCAGATCATCATCCACTTAGTGCCAGGTATTATTTCATTTATATATTTATTTCGTTACCATTTTATGTAAGAATATAAATTAATTGTATTTTTTATAATTTTAGATGGAGTGATGTATTAGCTGCTTTTGAACAGTTAACAAATATGTTGCTCGTGTACAGAAAAATATTCGACATGTTGATACATAATCAAGTAGCAAATGTATATATAAATGAATATTTAAAACATTTCATATGTATACTTATTGTTTGTTTTTTTTTTTGTCAGATTATTTGGACGCCATACACACAACAGATTTGGTTCTCCTTACCTGATTATTGTCGTGATGGTGAAGACATCTGGTTGACCGTTAGCCCTCTTATATGATTCCATATAGTAGAGTGGCATTATCCATATCATGTGTTGAGACAGTTCGGTCTGCGATAAACGATACCTTCGTTGTCCTATACACTCATAGCACTACACCAGATCGATTTGAGAGGTAAGCACGACCAAAACTAGCGTCGAATCCATGCAGTATATTTATCCTACTGGCATGGACGACATGATCGTTGTGCATAGGGAGAATTAACAAATGGGCCAGCTGTATCAGACGACTACTTTTCCTGGTACAATTCGATCACGAGGTGATTTATCACACCTGACGGCGCTTACTATTACTGCATGGTAAGAGATTTAAAATCAGAAATTTTCCATATATATGATATGAATATTGTTTAATATTTATTTATTTTTTTATTGTACAGAATAATTTTATTAGCGATATTCAACAATATTCAGTGCAGAACAACTTACCAGAATTGGGTTCAATGTGTCAGCAAACGTTGGTCAACATAGACGGTATTATTCAACAAATAAGATGACTCAATGTTGTTGACACTGATTGAAGACGTATTCGTCGTAGACGAGAGCGACAACAGGGTGAACCTAATTTAGAGGGACATGAAGACAACCCCATGAGGGGTAAGGGCCAGGGGGTCGTTTTTAAATTTCATGTAAACTTTCATTTTCAAATTGTAAATTAAAGAACGAATTATAAATATTCTTTAATATCATGAAATTTTTTTTTAATATGAGTGCAAGATGTTTTCATTGTAGATTAAATACATAATTAAGTTTAATAATGAAGGAATTTGGACCAATTCCTAAAGTTTTAATATTGTTGTACATCTACAATTAAAAAAAGAAAATAGCCAACACACTTTTTAAAAAAACAAGAAATGGAAAAAAAATAAGCAAATCGTGGATCGGGTCCACGAGTTTGCGTCTGACCGGTCAACCAGTCAGCCGACGTGGTGCTGACTGGATTAAACGATACTCGTGTACCGTGTACACGAGTTTGGCAATCGTGTACCCGGTACACGATTTCACTATCCTAATTTTGTCAATAGTTTTTCCAAACACCTATTCTGAGAAAAAGTTTCCTTCCAACCCTATTTTTGTCATTATATTTTAAAAAAACATTATTTAAAAAAAATCCAATTTATAACTATCAACTTTATGTTATAACAATTAATACCTTCCCTTAAATTTAGGTCAACGTAAACATAATGTATTTTAGTGTAATTGGAATTAGATTGTATTGGTGGATGAATGGAAGTGGACCTCAATTGTAATACTTATTTGATTGCAATTGATCACATTTACCTATGCATTTTATAAAGGTAATCTAATCCCTATTCAGATTATTTACTTATTGTTAAAATTGAATAGACAAAGCAAGATAACGAACATACATTCCATTGTAAACCAAATTTTTGGACAACTGATAGAACCCCCACTTTTGCAAACTTTTTGAAAACATATATGGAATGTTTGAGTGTCTTCTTCTTCTTCCTCTTGCTCTAACATCCAAATGACATTTTAGGGTTTAGTATATGCGCGTTCGGTCATCAATAAGTACACCATTTCCAATTATTATGCTCTATTAGTATCTGCTCGTTGTCAACTGGGAACTAAGTCAAAGTGAAGAAACCAACGAGCTCGATGAGATCTCTACATAACTGTTCATAAAAAATCGCGACATTTTTTTTTTCAATTTCTATGAACTTGTACTTGGACTTTGATAAAACAAAGTCAATTTTACCATTGACACTGTAGTTGCATTGAAATGATGACATTGAATGTTATATTTGTTCTACTACATTGTTCTAAAGTTATCGTTTGGTATATTGATTAGATCTTAAATCTTTGCAATTGATTAAGGTTACCATTTTTGTTTTCGTTTATGCTTGCGTTTGCGTTTTCGTTTCCATTTGCGATTCTGATACGCGTATGATCAGTCATCAAGGGAATTTGACCATGACCTTAAACCCGAATGAAAACAGTAAATAAGTAACGCTAACCTAAACAGTAACTTAAACGTATCAGTCGAATATCTATATTTAAAAATTATTGCATAGTTGACATGGAACAAATCCATTCAAGATTTCTGAGGGTCGACTGGTATCCTGCTCAGTACACCACTTTATCCCATATCAAGCATACGAACATTGTTATCAAGAGGAAGTTGAGTCCTGCACAATTGGATATGTTTAGAAGAACAATATTCGGTGGCTTTATTTATTTGAATATTATATTCAGTAGTGGTCTCATTCATGAGGCCTTATTGAGAGAGATTGTGGACGACAGAGAAGAGTGTATGACATTCAATATTATAGGGAGCACAGTGACGTTTAAGAAAGTAGAATTCTTATTGGTGTTGGGATTGTGGTCGCCCACACTTATCATTGAGCGGACAAAATTTGTTGGTTATCGTTTGCGAGACACGTATTTCAAGCGTGAAGGACTAACATTGTTTGACTTGGAGAAAGAGTACCCGGAATGTGAGTTTGCTAACGATGAAGATGTTGTCAAAGTTTCATTAGTATACTACATGGAGCTTACAATGATGGGAAAGGACAAGCATACGTCCATTGATTCGTATCTATTTCAAGGTACTAATGATCTTGACTGTTTCAACAATATGGATTAGGGTTCAATGTTATAAGACAGGACCTTGGGTGGTTTGCAATGGGTGTGCATTGGGAAGGCTAGGACGTACAGGGACAATGCAGCAACAAATCCATCTTATGTCATAAAGTTCAGCCTTCTTAGGTTTCCACTTTGTTTTAGGTAAAGTTGTTTGGCTACATCATTATAATTTAATCAATTCACCATATGCAATTTGGCGCTTACATGACATTTGTTTCTAATGCTTTGTGCAAAATTTTATAAGTTTGGTTGTACGGGACATTGTCCACGATAGATGGTGTTGCTGCAACAAAATTAAATACAATTGCTATCCCTCGAATACTTCGTCAGAGTTACCTGCGACCAACACCGCTTCTAACCTTGCAAGATAATATTTTTAATTCTGCATCAGTAAGTATTTATTCTTATGAATCTTAATAATAGACAAATCACCCAAAACTCAGACATTTTCTGAAATGTTGTACAGACTGTGGTAAATATGGTACTGGACATGTCAGATGATGAGCGTGCATATGTATCACCCCAATATACAAGAGGCTATTGCACGTAGCACCTCCAATTGAACCTACTATTCATCGAGATCCGTTATCATACCCCCAAAATTGTTGGGTTGTATGTCCTAAAACTCGCAATTTGTAATGTTAAAATTTTTTTCTATTATTAATAAAGATGTTATTGATATTTATTCAATAAAACTGTTGTTGAATAGGTAAATTGTACTTATATAGACTAAATCCAATAAACTAAGATCCATGACTATTACATGAATACTTGAACTTTATATGGAGACTGGATCAAGTTTGAGTAAATAACTAAAATGGTCTATAGTATATGAATAAGGTTGGGTGCTTTATTCTGGTAACACTATTGGACGCGACCCACTTTGTAGATGATAGGATATACTAGCATGTAACGGAAGCAAACATAATCAATAAGCACTCTAATTACATTTAGTTTGAGTTCTAAAGCATGGTTTTGCAGAAAATCACAAGTGGGTTTCAAATAAACATACCTTTGATGAATTCTTACAAATCCAAGTTGCTCTTCATTCGAATTCAACTCTAAATTAACAGTGAACCACCAAGAGATCTTTTCTACTATTTCTAACCTTGAATTTGAGTGGTGGAACTCAAATTTGAGTGAATTTGTGAAGTTAGAATTGTGGGTTTTGTGAGGAAGAAGATGAAGTTACAGAAATCAAAATTTCAGCTTCAGCCCCCTTCAATCTTAGCAAAAATGAAGAGTTTTAAACATTATAAACATGCAAGCACTTTAGTAGACATCAAATGCCAGCAACTACTTCAAATTCATGGTGGGATTAATTGTGTGTATTTCATGAGAAGCACCTCCTGCTTGGAGGAAAATAGGAAATTCCTACTTCCAACTCCATTTTCCATTTTTTCTTTAAATTCAAAATTCAATTAATCAGTTCATAATTAATTAATATTAAATTTAATTAATTTATAATTAATTAAATCTAAAAAAATCAATTTCATAAATTGAATTAAAATTTGAATTAATTTGATTTTTAATTAATTAAACATATTAAATTAATCACACACCTAATTTTAAACATGAATCCTATTCATGTAATCAATATTTAAATATTATAAACTCTCCAATTTCGTTTAATTTCAACAAATTAAAAGTTTAATTATATCGAATATAATTATAAAAACCCTAATTTGAATTAGAATTTATTTAAATTCAAACCCTAATACCAATTTGAACATTTTCAAATTGAAATTCAACTTAAACAATTCAAATTGATATCGTTCCAAATTCACTCAATTTATTAATTCAAGGTGTTCATGTTTTACGAGCTAGTAGAAGGACCTTATGGACCTATAGATCATAGGCTTCAACGATTTATGATTAATTGACTAAAACTCTTTAGACCAAATTAACCAGCATTCATTAACTATCAAGTCACACCACTATAACTCAATAGTTGCACTCTCCTCACTGTAAATATATTTGTGTCTACATGATTTAACCATAACCAGTAAGTCGACCCTTCACAGGTTGTTCGTAATAACGGTTGGGTCAATATGTCGTTTTACCCCTGATAATACATCTTGCTCCTTAAGTTCCACTGATCCTCTAATGAACAATTGGTTTGTGATGTAATCACTAAACCGGATCCCTTTTGGACCAATGAGAGGGTGGGGCCCCTTGTTTAAGACCTAGATTCAGTACTTAAGAGAACAACCTTTCTTCTATCCCTAAATCGAGTAGGCGTGAACTTCTTATTGCACCCTATGTCCCCAGCTATCTACCTGGTCTTACCCTTGAAATGGGAAACTTATTGAGCTGACGCTATTAAGCCAATCTTCACCTATGAAAATCTAAAGATAATCTCGAATAAACAGAAGTTCACAGTTAGCTCACGATTAAGATCGAGTTACATTGGTCATCTAAGCAAAATAATCAATCTTAAACAGTAAACAACGTTATAAAGTAAGAGTGACTTATTTCTTGGTCCAATCTTATGCAAACTTATTGCATAGGACGCCCCTACTCCTCATATCAATATATGAACGAATGAGGATCACTTTGTTTGTAGCATCTTTGCAACAACTTGTAATAACTACAGAGTAGGCCGCATCCGATAGTGTTACCAGAATAAGGCATCCAACCTTATTCGTATGCTATAAACTGTTTTGGCTATTTACTCGAACTTGACCCATCTTTATATCTCTACATAAAGTTCAAGTATTCATATACCATGGATCTTAGTTTATTGGATTTAGACTTTACGAATGCAATTTAAAGATTCAATAACAACTTTATTGAAGAAATGTTGAATATAATAGAAAATGTTTAACTTTACAAACTGCGAGTTTTAGGACATACAACCCAACAGTAGATAGTACAAACGATTTTATCCTAGATCGTTAATGTGGAGACATGTGAGTGGAGTCATTTTATGCAATGAGTTTGTAATAAGACTAGGACTAAGAAATAAGTCACTCTTACTTTATAACGTTGTTTACTGTTTAAGACTGACTATTTCAAATCGATGACCTAGGTAACTCGACCTAAATCCTAAGCTAACTATGAACTCCTGTTTATTCGAAATTATCCTTATATTTGCATAGGTGAGGGTTGGCTCAACAGCGCTAGCTCAATAAACTTCCCATTTTAGGGATAAGATCGAGTAGATAGCTGGGGACATAGGGTGCAAGATGAAATTCACTCCTACCCGATTTAAGGATAATAGAGAGGTTGTTCTCTTAAGTATTGATTCTAGGTATTGAGCAAGGGGCCCCATCCTCTCATTGGCCTGAGAGGGACTCAATTTAGTGATTGGATAAAAAACCAATCGTTCATCAGAGGATAAGTGGGACTTAAGGAGCTATCGGGGATGATACCCTAAAGTCTCGTGTCCTGTAGTTTGTAAACAGTTTGTATGAATGCTTGTGATGTATAATATATGATATTTACTTCACTTCTTGACTTTGCACACATTTGATGTTTTATTTGTTTGATCACAAACCAATAAACTAAAATCCCTAGTTGTATTTATGTAACTTAAGTATGTATGTGGTGACATACAAATGGATCATGTCTTAAGTGATAACCAAAATGGTCTGTAGTATATGGATATAGGAGGGAAACCTTATCTTGGTAATGCTATGGATACGGCTTCTTTATGGAATGGTTACAAGTGTTGTGACTTGTACAGATGGTCTGATCCTGATCATTCGTGCAGGGGACATGCGAGCGGAGCATCCTATACAAAGAGTTTGTATAAGACCTGACCACGAAGTGTTAACGTCTCGTCTTATAACATCGTTCATGACATAGACTTCACTTCAATAGGATGACCATAGGTAACATGACCTCAATCCTAAATGAGTTGGAAACTCTTGCCATTGAGGGCGGTCCTTTGATTTGCATGAGTGCGAGTGGCCAGGTCGCCGACTCAAACCTACCACTTTGGGAATTCGTCCGATCTGGGAGCTGGGAACTTAGCTACAAAAAATGGAATTCACTCCTTCCCTGAAGCAGGGGTAAGTAGATAGATAACTCCCTTAAGGGTTGATCCCAGGCTTGAACGATGTGGCGTCACACACCTTCTCATGGCCCGAGAGGTGTGATTTCTTGTCTTCGGTGTTCAAAATATAGTATTGTGTGATAGAATTAGCCTAACCAAAGAAGTAATTGGTAACATTCTAGCACCTTTGAAAACACTGTTTATGCATTCAGCTGCATTGCATGTCATCCACCTATAGCGATACCCATCGTCTTGTAACTGAGTCCATTTTTCCAAGTCAATATCTGAAAAATATTCAAGACATTCAGGGTGCAATTGTTTCAATTCTTTCATGCACCGAATGAACTTACGCCTTTGGTGTTGATTTCCTGTCTTAAACACCAAATTTTTTAGTTGCTTTGATTTTTATTTCGTATTGAAATTACTGGCAACATGGTGAAGACAATATCAATGGTACGCTCTGGGTTCACTCCAACCAATTTCTTCATTATTAAGTGTACCAAGAATGCCCTTATGTCTATCAGAAATCAAGCAAATACCCTCTCTTTAGGTAACATATTCACACAATGCCCACAAAAATCATGACCAACTGGACGAATTTTCACCTTCGACGATAGCAAAAGTAAGAAAAAATATATGTCAGTTTGCATCAATAGATAAGGCTGTCAATAATTTCCCCTTATACTTTCCATAGAGATGAGTTCCATCGATTTAGATTAATAGCCTACAATAGTTGAACCCTTCTCTTGCAGGATCAAAGGACCAAAAAACTCGTCCAAAAATAGTCGTACCTGGCATATCAGAGGGAAGGAAAAACCAATCTGTTCGTGTTCCTGGATTGTAATGAACAAGAGCAGTAAAGCTCCAAATATGATTTCTCCCAATCACCAAACACAGCAATCAACGCTTTTCTCTTGGCTTGTCACACCCGTCTATAATTAACATTATAGCCATATTGTTTTTTAATGGCTTCTTGGAGTAGTGCCACAGGTATCCAGGATCAGCTCTTACCAAAAATTGAATTTCAATACTCATAAAATTTGAATCAAGCTGTGAATGATCCTGTGTCAATTCTGAAAACAAACATGAGTGTTCTCCTTGAAGTTTGGTGGTTTTGAACATCCCATGAGTTTTACGCCGATATGCCAATAACCTTCAAGCACAACCGTCACTCCATGATTTACATTTAACATACCAAAGATCTTGATTTGATTCTACTACAGCAATTTCGTAGTGTTCTGTCACACAATATTTTTTTTACAGCAAGCTGTAAATTTTCTTTGGTATTAAACAACATTCCTTTTTGTATTAAACTACAGTTATCTACACCTATATTCCTTTCTTCCAAAGTAGACCCTAGTTCACATGTTGAATTTGTCATTTCCCAATCTATTTGGGTGAACATTTCCGACGGTACCAACTCAAGATCATGTTCCCTACTACTGTTGTGTCCAAATAATTCATCAACTTCAACGTCAATGTCACTATCTCCATCATTTCCAAGTTCAAGAATAACTAAATCTTTAGAACGCATCACATATTTATTATGATTTTTTCACAAAAAAAAAAAGGTTAATATGTCAACCCAACAAAATCCAATTTCTAAATTCAACATATAAGATCTAAATATTATACGTGTCCAAATCTAAGATCCATAAACTATACATTTAAATCAGCCCAAATCTAAGATCCATAAACTATACATTTAAATCAGCCCAAATTTAAGATCCATAAACTATACATTTAAATCAGCCCAAATCTAAAATGCATATACATTTAAATTAGCCCAAATAAAAACAAAATAATATATCCATGAATCATACATTTAATTCAACCCAAATGCAAACAAAATAATATATATATATATATATATATGAATCAATCTTCATTTTTATAAACATATACATATATTTCTATATTCAACCCAACAAATACATAATAATCCAACAAACTAATCANCCCAAATAAAAACAAAATAATATATCCATGAATCATACATTTAATTCAACCCAAATGCAAACAAACAAAATAATATATATATATATATATATGAATCAATCTTCATTTTTATAAACATATACATATATTTCTACATTCAACCCAATAAATACATAATCGAATTAATCATAAAAAAAAATAGCCAAACAAAAAAATAGTCAAACAAATAAACAAACATAATCATCCAGAAAAATAGCTCAACAAAATCTAATTTCTAAGTTCATAAATTACATTAAAATCAGCCCAACAAATAAACAAATATATACATATATTTCTAGATTCAACCCAACGAATAAATTATAGATCCATAAACTATACATTAAGTTCAGTCCAAATGCAAACAAAATGATATATATAGGAAGATTATATATTGAAAAACAACTAGAGAAATAATTTTACCACAGAAGCGTTAGGACGATTTTGGACGGACGAACAAATGGAGGACGATTTTGAACAATTTTGGACGGACGAGCAAATGGAGGCATATGGATGCACAAGATAGAAGCAAAATGAGGAAGATTTCGAAATTTTGGATAGAGAAACGCAACAAAAGAAGGTAAAATAAGGCAAAGCTTGAGTGGGACGGAGAAGGTAGAAGGTCAGATGAGGAAGAAGAAGAGGCGCGACATATTTAATGGAGGAGGGAGTCATGTACCGGGTACACGACTCAGTCAACCCTGCATGACTGCCACGGTAGACTGCGCACGCCAGATGGACAGAAACTCATATACATGGTACACGATTTAGAGTTAATCGTGTACCGGGTACAAGGGTATAATCGTATACCGGTACACGATTTAAAAACCTATTTTTGGAATACTTTCCCTCCAATCCTATTTTTGTCCTTATATATTAAAAAATATATTTAAAAAACATTATTTTTTAAAAAAAAATCTATAAATTGATATTTGGCATTCAGTTTTCCAGTTACAACTTACAACTTGTGAAGGACGTGCAATGCTCTGACCTGAGAATTCTCATTTGCCGCCGTCCACGTAAATCTTAATAACAATCAAAGCTTCAATAGTTAAATTTGAATCTTCTTCTGATCGAACTTCTCGATCCTTTACCGGAATTCGTGATGCGAAAGACCGGAAGAGGAGGCCAGTGGGCTGATCGGAATCAAACACAAGAGGTTTGGGTCGCCAAACACACGAATCAAACACACAATCACGCTTCTACTTCCGGCTCACTACGCTCGGACCTCGGTAATCGTTCTTCTACCGGTCCTAATTTCAAATACGAGCATCGGATTCGCCGCCGCCCTCGTCCCCAACCTGTCCAGGAAGCGGAGGTGAGTGCTTTGGCCGATGGAATAGAATCTTTCACTTGTGAGGAAAATCCTGTGGAAGTCGATGTTGCGAATTCGAACTGTGAGATTAAAGACCAGACAGCTGGAAATTCTGGCTCAAGTGAGGCTGTGGATGATGTTTACTGTAGGTTAGAGATGCTGCAGCGCAGTTCCGAGGAGCCGGAGTTGTCGGAGGAGCAGCTAAGGATTAATGATCAGTTGCAGGAAGATGAGGTATCTAATTATTGTGAATTGCGTCTGATATGAAAGCGAAATTGATAGTTTTCAGTGAAGTTTGTTTATATACGTTTTGTGTTGTAGTATTCGTTCCCCTGCATGCAATTTTCTACCAATTCACTTTTGTTCTTAGATATTTGGCTTTCATGTCCAATCTTGAACTGTCTCTCATCCTGTTATGGAAGTAATTTGCATCTTATTTATTGTTTTATTGGTTAATCTTCTGTAGTTGCTGGCTTTGGAGTCCATATATGGAGAAAATGTCTATATCCTCGATGAATATAAAGGGCAGCGCCGTTTCCAGGTTCACAACCATCCAAGAAATTTATAATTACTGTTACATACAAATACTTTGGAATTTGGACCTCAAACCTATGCTATTATTCTGCAGATCTTCATACACATTGAGAATCCTGGTGATATTACTGTTACTGCAAAGCTTAGTTCATCTGTTTCTCTTGAGATCAAAAGTCCTAACTCAGACGAATGCTCCTTTTCGTTCAAAGTCAAGTATCTTAACCCCATTGTTTTGACCTGTTTATTACCAAAATCGTATCCTAGTCACCTACCTCCATATTATACAATTTCTATTCAGTGGTTGGACTCTGCTAGAATTTCCAGTCTTTGCTCTGTGTTGGATGGGATATGGACTGAACAACTGGGGCAGGAAGTTGTATATCAATGGGTAGAATGGCTACAAATGTCATCTCTGGCTTATCTTCAGTTAGATAAAGCGATTATGCTTGGTCCTTACGACAAGGGACATTCAAGAGATACTCGGGCAGTTTCAGGAAGTGTTTCTCCAGAAGTTGATGTTCCTGCAATAATAAATTATGACAATCAGAGACGTGATGAGGACTTCTGCATGAATTTGCAGGAATGCTGCATCTGTTTAAGTCAGTATGCAGGTAAGCTCCATCACTGGCTCAAGATAAGATGCTATTGTTCTCAACTTCTACTTTTGCATGTATGCATCAGCGTGAATAATTTTAATAACAATCATTTGTAACATATTAATTACTTCAAGCGTCTAACATCAGATTGCATAATAGAATAAAAGGAAAGATTTTGGGAAATGGTGTCAGTCACTAGCTTTGGGTATGCCTTTCCCTTCACTGAGGCTGGACACTGAAGAGAGTTGCAATTGTAAAGAGCAGACAATTTATCTGTACACAATTTGACTGACTATCCTACCCTAAGAAGATATTCTGTTGTTAGTCAGAACAGCAATACCTGTCCTGTTAGGAATAGAAAATGCCTTGGCCTATTTATCGATGGAATCCCATTTAACTCATGGGTGGGGTGGGGGTCAATTTTCTTTGCATAATCACTAATTGTCTGCATTAACAAAAAGGTGGCCTTTGTTTTGGGGGTGAATATCCATAGCAATATTTTGATATTGGAGAAACAAACGGGAAAAAAAGGTCCTGATCTGATCTCCTTGTGGAAACTCCTCCCTTCAAACTTCATAGGCTAATATTGTGCTTCTTAAAACCCTATTAAATGGAACTATTAACTTATGATTATCCCCAACAAAATTTCATCCTGTCTAGGCATCATGATATATCCTAATTAGCTGATCCAAGTGGATGAAAATCCTTTGAACTTGTGGTAACCTGACCTTTGTACGTCTATAATGACATACTGTCATATAATTGCTGAATTTTGGGAATACCATCAATTTTCTATTAAATGGAACCATTAACTTATGATTATCCCCAACAAAATTTCCATCCTGTCCAGGCATCATGATATATCCTAATTAGCTGATCCAAGTGGATGAAAATCCTTTGAACTTGTGGTAGCCTGACCTTTGTAGGTCTATAATGTCATACTGTCATATAATTGCTGAATTTTGGGAGTGCCATCAATTTTGCTCTCTTTTAGCCTGTGTAGAAATCTTACTGTCAGATGTGATATTTTAACTCCAGTTACTTCATTTGTTGGTTGGACACAATCAGGTTCAAAGTTTGTTAGATTGCCATGTAAGCATTACTTTTGTTGGAAATGCATGGAGACATACTCAAGCATGCATGTTAAGGAAGGCACCATAAGTAAACTCAAATGTCCAGATGCCAAATGTGATGTTATGGTTCCTCCTGGTCTTTTGAAGCAATTGCTTGGTGATGAGGAGTTTGAAAGATGGGAATCCATGATGCTCACGAAGACACTGGAATCAATGTCAGATGTGGTCTATTGCCCAAGGTGTGAAACCCCCTGCCTAGAGGACGTAGATCATGATGCTCAATGCTCTAAGTGTTACTTCAGTTTTTGTACACTCTGTAGTGAGCGACGTCATGTCGGGATTGAATGTATGACTCCAGAAATGAAGCTTCGTCTTCTTGAGGTTAGCTCGGTACCAAGTTCACTCAATCCGTGTGCATTTTTATGTTTTGTGAGGGACATTCATTAGCATTTATCCTTAGAAGTAATAACCTTTTACGTTTCTTAGCCTCGTTAATTTATTGTTCTTACTTAACACTGCAGGAGCGTCAAAATTCATCTCAGTTAGGTAGTGAACAAAGACGAAAGGAACGTGAGATGATAAATGAGCTTATTAGTGTCAAGGAAATACTTCGTGATGCCAAGCTATGCCCATCTTGTAAAATGGCAATATCGCGGACTGAGGGTTGCAATAAGATGGTTTGTAATAACTGTGGACAGTATTTCTGTTACCGCTGTAGCAAGGCAATTGATGGATATGACCATTTCAGGTATGTTCATGCGAACAAGCATTAATTTACTGCTGACTTCTTCTTGACTGGTTAATGATTTACAATGTTCCATCAATTGTGCAACTCTCATAAATATATGAATCTAACTCGCTAATCTTAAATGAAGGGAAGGGTCATGTGAATTGTTCCCACAAGAAGCCATTCAACAGTGGGAAGAGCGCATGAATGCACGGCAGGTCTTGGGCCAGATTCAAGCTGAACTTTTTCCTGAAAATGGTCATCCATGTCCTAATTGTGGTCAACTTAATGCCAAGGTGAGTAGGAGTAGGTCACGTTTACTAATGGATATGGTGTGTGTATAAGTATTCTTTGTGTGTGAACCAGCTGAGCTGTACAAACAAAAGAATGCATTTGAAGGGGAAAACGGGTCATAATGTAAAAATTTTGTACTATTTTCACTCATCTAGTCTATCTTGGATTTCTCGTTAGTATAGAACCAAATATTTAACATTTGAGATATTATTGAGAGTTGATATCTCTTTCCTTAATGGTGGTATTCAACTTAGTTCCCTATTAGGATTCAGAGTTTCTTTTTCTGATAGGCAAAATAAAGCCATCATTCAGAGTGTTATCAAGGAGAAAGAATGTTTCTGCCTCAAAACATAAACCACTATGTTTTCTTTCTTTATCTTCCAATTGAGCATTTTCAGCTACCTTGCTCCCAATTGTCTTACCATTTTGCAAATGGTATTCTTCAACTTAGTTTTCCTTCTCCAATTGATTCAACCTCTATTCATAGCTTTGGCGCGCTTGACAACGAGTTTTGAATCAAGCTATTACTCTTTCCTCTAGTATTAGATAACATGGAGTCTCATCTTAAAACCAAATGATAATTAGAGGAGTTGCACATGTATCTTATAAAGATTGTGAGATTCCTTGATTTTTTTTCCAATGTGGAATCCTCAACATGCCACTCAAGATGGTGTTTCTTTGAGTTCGCCATTCTTGGATCAAATTCCAATTTTTGTTTTAGACCGAATGCCAGTTTGGATTTCATGGGCTCTAGTACCGTATTTTAGATAACATGAGCATTTCAAAATCAATTGACAATGAAAGGAGTAACCCATGGATCTTAGAAAGATTGTGAGGTCCCTTAGTGGGATTCTCAACATCAAGCATTCCGAAACCTGGGTCTCCATCTCTTTACCCACGTTCCCAGGATTCTTTTGTTGCCTATAGTTTGCTTGATCTAGATCTAAACATGATGGTGTGTGGAAAAAGAACTACGTGTTTGTGTTTCTATTAATTTAATTCTATTTTTTTAATGAATGAACAGGTTGGGAATAACAATCACATACGTTGCTGGTCATGTCAAATCCACTACTGCTATTTATGTAGAAAAGCTGTGAAGCGCAGCTCCCAGCATTATGGACCCAAAGGATGCAAACAACACACAGTGGGTTGATTTTACTTCTATACTTCCATAATAAAAGGTAAGAGGCATTTACGATTTTGTAAAACTTTTATTTTCTTCTTCCACTTTCTCTTTCCTTGTTTTCCCCTCTCTCACTTCATTTTTTTATTGAGAGATAATGTGAGTTCTAGTTTAATAAATCTTAGGATAATGTTCTATCTGTATTATCTGGTGAAATCATTCAATAATGTTTTAGATAGCAGTACTTCTTTTGGTAAACTTTACCCATGTAATTAATGTATTAGATAGAATTACAGGCCTTTTGTAATAATACCCACGTTGTGGTTCATATTTTTGTTCAATTATTATGATATGTCCATAATTTAATTTAATTTTCCTGCCATTTGGGATGTCAACAACATTTCTTAACCTCTTCTTGATTGAAGAAAGTTTAAACTGAGTTTTCCCAAAAAGATAAAAAAAAGTTTTAAATGATTTTAAATCTTGTAATTTGAAATTCAAGAAATGATTTTAAATTAATTACTTTGTTTGGAACTAGAAAAATTTGAAATGAATATATTCAAAATTATGTGTTTGGATGGTGATGGAAAAAGAAAAGGAAGTTAAGAATTTATGGTGTGGACTTTTAAGTTTAACTATGATGTATTAATTGAAAGTTAGAATATGATAAGGTTAAATTAGTAATTTACTTCTAAATTTTATAAAATTATGTGAAATCAGATCATTCTAGTCTGGAATTTTTTTTTTTTTTTAAAGTAAAATTAGATTGAAATCATTTCGAATTTACTCATTCAAATTCATTTGACTTGAAATCAGGTTTCAAACAGATTATAAGAGTGTGTTTGATCCAAAGAGTTGGGGGGTTGAAGTTGAAAAATAGGAGTTGTAAATTTCACTCCTTGTTTGGTCCAAGGAGTTGGTGGGTCATGGTATTAAAAAAACATCCCTTTATATTTTATCAAATCCTAACACTGCTAGCTTTATGAATTCACTACTTCCAAGACTTAACCTTCTTACTTCTCACTATTTCACTCCTTACTCCAAATACCTTCTAAAAGATTGTAGATTCAAATCTCTACTTATGTTTAAGTTGTAATACTAATCTTTCATAATTTGTCATTTTATTTTTGGCAAAGTAATATGACTTCTTTTCTTCTTGTTTGATATATATATATATATAGGGGTAAAAGTTCTTTTATAAAATTCAATAAGAAAAGAATAATGAGTAGAAATTTTGAACAAAAGATGATAAAAGGTTATGTGCACTATGACAAACAAGATTTCTCTTTTATATTCCAAAGTTTTTTCACGTTCGTATTTCTTGTCAATAACTCATATATTCCATGCATTAATTTTATTCGGATGGTAACTAAAAATGGTATCATTATTTGGATAGCTATGTTCGGTTAGATTTTTGGCTAACTACTATTACCAAATTGGAGGGATTAATATAAATATGAAAAAATGTCACCAAACAACTATATAACATATCTACTATAATTGACTTTTTAAGATGATAAGGTAGAAAATTAAATGGTTTGATGTTTAATTTAGCCATGAAAATCAATAAAAGTAGGAATTTATTTGAAGAAAGACTGGCTCGGATTTGGGGTATCAGTGATGATATTCCCTTTTGAGACTTCAAACTCCAAACTCTCCATGATGTGAAGGATTTCATCGCTGCTTCCAAGTAGGGATCATAGTTCATATTTCGACCTTTTTTTAGTTCACATCAACACATAACAATGTAATAAGTATTTCGTTAATTTAAAGTTAAGTCGGACGCTATCTAAAAGTATTTTGCAAACGTGAAGAACTAAATTGCTTATTTTAAATTTCCTGCTCCAACTATGCATGAACCCTAGCCAAAAGTGCATTTTGCTCAATAAATTTTAGAGGTCAAGTTTTAATTCTAGACAAAAATTTCCTTGTATTTTCAAATTCATTAAAAAGTGTACCTCAAACTTAAATAAGTACCTCAATCTTAAAATATTTCGATGAGTTTTTGTTCAAATGATAATAGAAAAGTACTATACTCATATATCCGTTCTATGAAATTATAGTATACATATTGAAAAATGACTAAAAAATTTTTGAACGTCATGAATTTTAAAGTTTTTTTCTTTTAAAATATTAGTTTTAGCAAAAGTATTATTCTAGGGCTTATTTGTGTATTCATTCAAATAAAATTCGTGTAAAACTTGATATTTGTGGATTTACCAAGACTTCGCAATTTCTTTTTATTAAACTAGTTTGAAGAATTAGTAGAAATTGAACAAATAATAAAAACTGCAATACTTTTATAAATTTAGAGTCAAATTTGATAAAATTAAAATTTATGGTTATTTCTTATGGTCTGTTTGATTATCAATCTAGATTATGTTTTATGTTTTCAAAATCATTGAGTTCAGCAAATATATGTTTGATAGACAACTCAAACTCTATTTTTTAGAACTATTTTTTGATTCTACAATCTAAACATCGCTGTTGAATGAGAAATTTTGGACCAACCACAAATTGTCACATCATTTCCTAAATTAACGACAAAATTACCAATAATCAAACATATGACCAATTAAAAGCTAACATGTGTCAAAAATTGAAATTGAAGACATAAATTGGCATATTCCGATGATATCACTTGTTTTTATCATGACCATTGGATTTGATAAAATTAGTTTGGTTCAATTTGATATTATAATTTTGGCTAAAATCTAATTGAGCCTAAAAATAGGCTTAATTTGGTCCAAATACCAAATTAGGCTCAAATATAATTAAATGGGACCAATGGTCAAACCTATGGATCAACCAAGTCCAAACCCACAAAGTCCACCAAAGAATTTTATATATAGTGGAGTTCTCTTCATTTGTGGGGTCATAAATTTTACACTCTAGAGGGCCTAGAGAGAATTCTCCTAACAATTAGAAATCTTCCTAACTCTTAAGGTTGACACACTTGAAGATTGAAGTCCTTTGTGTTGGGATTGGTATCCTAAATCTCTTGTATTCTCGAAATTTGTAAACCTCGGTAAACAAATTGTTGTCAATAAAATCATTGTTATTTTATGTGCATTTACTTAATCCAATAAACTAAGATCCTACATTATTTTATGTAACTTAAACATATATGTGGAGACATACAAATAGATCATGTTTAAGTAATAACCTAAACAGTCTATAATAGATGGATAAGGCTGGGTACCTTATCTTGGTGACACTATGGATACGACCCACTTTGTAGTTACAAGTGTGGTAAAGTGCTACAAATGATCTGATCCTGATCATTTATATAAAGACATGTGAGCAAAGTTATCCTATACAAAGAGTTTGTATAAGATCGGACCACGAAATGAATAGTCTCTCTTTATAACACCATTGCTAGAAGAGACTTACATTTTACCAAAATGGTCATAGGTGACTTGACATGAACCCTAAGTGAGTTGTGAACTCCCGACTATGAAGGCGGTTCTTTAATTTGCATGCAGCTATACAAGAAGGAATTTACTCATTCCCTATTGTTAGGGTAAGTAGAGAATTTTCTCCCTTAAGGGATGATTCTGGAGCTTGAATTATGTGGTGTCACACCCTCTCTTGATTAGAGATGGATTCATAACTAATTGTTCATTAGAAGGATCAGTAGTACTTAAAGAGTTAGAGGTAACTACTAGGGCAAAACGGTAAATTTGGCCAAACTATACTTAAGAGTAGTTTATGAGAGGTCAACGCACTGTTGATTGGTTATATCCAAAGGACACAGAAATATATATATATATAGTGTGAAGAGTGTAGCTGTCGGTCTTTAGTGGAGTGGCTGACAGTTAATGAAAATTGATTAATTTAATTAAAAAGTTTAATTAATTAATTAAGTATCATTAGAGCTTCAATTTATAGGTTCATAAGGTTCTCACGTTAGCCCAACTAGGATTAATGAGAATCAAACTAATTTTGGATTAGTTTGAATTGGTCAAATTAATTAAAAGAAATCAATTAATATAATACATATGATATAGTATAAGATAAAGTTTTAACAACAAAAATAAATATTTGAATATGATTCAAATATTAATTATATGAATATGATTCATATAAAATATAATTAATATAATGTATATGATATATTATATTATAAATTTTTATGGGAGAAAGAAATATTTGAATATGATTCAAATATTAATTATAGGAATATGATTCATATAAAAATTATAGGTCAAAATTAATATGAATATGATTTATATTAATTTTATGAAGTTTTATGAGAGATTAATAACTATATATTATATTATATGTGATATAATATAAACTATAGGTTATATGTTATATTTGATATAACATATAGTTTTATTAATATATAATAAAGGTATTTATTATAATTTTATTTATTTTATTTAAATGTTAAATAATTTGGAGGAAGTTAATAACTTCCTCCCCTTTAATCTCTGAGCCCCACCTCTCCATATGTGATAGTTGATTCACATTTACACAGAGTGATAGGGAATTGATCTTCAACCTCCTATGGCTCTCCTTGGGTGTTGCTCTGAAGATTAAAAAAAAGAAAAGAAAAGAAAAGAAAAAGAGTTTTAAGGTGATTTTCTCTCTAGCAATCGTTTGCTCTCTTTCTTCCAAAGGAGTTTCAATTTCATTGGGTTTGGATTGTTGCGTTTTTTGTGTAGGTGAGATCGGGGAAGGATTGATCTTAAGGCAACGGAGAGGAAACGTGAAGAGTAATTGTCTACCAGGGTAAGTATCAATTCTCTTCCTTTCATCCTCTCAAGTATGCTGTATAGATTGTGTTTATCATATAAAATAGGTTTATATGTTCTTCTCTATATTCTCTGTCTTGTTTCAAATGAAAATTGAAATCATACGGCGTTTGCACACTTTCGCTTGGTATTCAATCCCTTCAATTAGGATCAAAGCCAAATTGTACAATTTTAATTTTTCAATTTGTTTAAAAAAATCAAAGTTTAGTTGTGATTTTTGTTCTACATTTTGAATGTGATGAACGATTCTGCATCTTTTGAATGTGGTTCGCAATTGAGAATTTTTTTTGTTTTGGCACCTTAGAATTATTGCTTTGATCATGACTAAAGATGTAAAGGTCCGTTGTTTTTGGGCATATTTATTATTGCTATCGAGTATGTAAAGTTCAGATCTCAAGTTTGACAAGAGTTGCTGATGATTGGAATGAAGAATGGAGGAAATCAGTGCAAATTCGAAGCAAACCTATGCATTGTAATGCAGCATCGCGATGTTGTATCCTAACGTCGCGACGCTCAAACACGAAGCGGAATGATGATTTTTGCTGTAACGTTACGATTCTAGGGTACAGCGTTGCAACACTCTGCGCACGACAGTTCCATTCATGATGTCATGGGTTCGAGCCAATTTTTCTGTTTTCTGCAAGAGTTTTCATTTGTTTTGTTTGTTTTTATTTATTTTAATTAATTAGATTAATATAAATTAGCTATATTAATTTAATTAATTTTAAGGGTGCCCAAATTCGGTTCAAATTGCTGGTTAATTTAATTTTTGAATTTGGTGTATAGTTAAAATTAAATATAGGTCATATTGTATGTCATATAATATAAAATCCCACCTTAGGATAAACATTATTCATGCATCATATTTAATATAAGTGTTATATTATATAGTTGTGTGAATTATTAGCATGCTCATGTATTTTTAACATAAGAGTTATATTACAAATGCATGTTTAATAAAGTTTCATTAATATAATATTATTAATGAAAAGCTTGATCATGCATCATAGTTATATGATATGATAGCATGCATTAATAACATGTTCATGCATCATTTATATTATAAATATTATAATATATAATTTAAATGAATGTGTGGATGTTACTTATTTTTTATTACTATATTATATAATTATTATATATGTTGTAATGAAAATGGAGAGCTTGAAACATGATACCACTTTAGAAATTATAATTATTATAATTTTAAAGTATGTCATTAGATGCATGTATAGGTTTTAATTGTTTCATTAGACTTTATAATTATTATAAGTTAAATGAAATTAGAATTAAATTTGTAATAAAGAGTTGCATGTAAACATAAGTTAAATCATTTTAAATGGTTTAAAATTGATTTCACCGTTAGACCTATGTTAATAAAAATTTCTAAACGATTAGAAAAAGGTTTAATCTTTTAATTCTGTTTAATAGGATTAAATTATAGTTGAATAAAATATTATATATAATATAATATCTATAAGGGACCTTTGTCTAAGGAAAGTTCTGTCTAGGATGGGATATTTAAGTTGACTGAAATAGAATACCCTTACCTGGAAACCGACCTGGAAGATGAATTAGATAAATATATTATAAACATGCAATGAATGATTAGGGTTTATTAAAGTGTTTAATAAACAAACATTATTATTGTTCTGAAGGAGCTCTTTTAAAAGAGAACCAGTGAACGGAAACAAGATCATTCCAAACTCCATTGTGACAGAACATACACATTTACAATCAAACAGCAATAGTTATGCAGAAACTTTAAATTACAGCATGCTTCATAAAAATAACACTAAAGATCAAGTGAATATACCCTTGAAGAACTTTTCTTCTCGAATCCCTCGATCAAACAGCATGAACGTTCAATCAGCACGAACGCTCAACAGCACAGCAATCTCCTCGAACAGCAACGAGCAACACTCGAACCTTGAACAGCAAGCAGACACCACCACGAGGCTACCTTGGTATTCTCGGTGTGAGAATCTAGGAGTTGTGGGCTCTGTATTGATTTGTGTTCGTTGCTATCGTGGTTTGCTCTAGGAGTGTATTGTATAAAATAAATTGAAGAAAAGTTCCAAGTATAAGTGATGTGTTTATACTTCGATGCATTTAAATAATTGTAATGCGTTGGGCGTTAAATATATGCACAGAACGCAACAACTTTTTCTAATGACGTTCAAGTTTTCCTAAACCAGATCCAAGTATAAATCTAATTTAGGTTCCTGGTAAGTCCAGGGTCGAACTCAAGGATTTAGTTAACTAAACACAGACCTTGCGTTGTATCTACTGTAGGGTTTTCCTAAATGAATGTGAGAAATGTATTATTTACACTAAATTGTTGTGCCTGTGCAAGAGATACAAAAGAGTTGAGTAGTTAGTGATGGATCATGTGAGAATGGAGTTTAATGTAAGTGGATGCGTCAGTCTAAGATGAACGTACACAAACTAAAATATGATACGGATGAGATGGAGTGATTTGCCTATCTTTTGTTCATGCGTTAGACTTCATTCAACATTTCTCAATGCGAATAACATACAAAACCTATCTCTAGGATGCATGCGTCTAACACAGAATGCAATAGACACCAGTAAGTCTATCTCTAGCTGTACTAGGCGTCCTACTTGATGCAGTTTAGTTATTCTTTCGAACAATCTAAGTTACAGACGCTTTTTACCAATTTTTCAAGTTGGCTTGAGCGTTGAAATGAAGTTTGGCATAAAGTACTTATGCATTCAACATAAACAAAAAATAAACAATGACAAGTATGATAGATCAAATATATGAATTTTATAAAGAAACAGAGAGTCTTTACAAAAGAAATATTTAATCAAATTGAATGAAAGTTATACATGAGAAGAAAGAAACTGAGTCAAGCCAAAGAATACAATCTCTTATATTTCTTTGGCTCAATCTCGTTGTGTACAATCACTTGTTTAGGAATTGGATGAAGTGTCTTTCTCAAGATTAGCTTCCTCCGCTCCCTGACCGGCGGTGGTGGTGGTTCTCAACCCTTCTGATCGTCTAGCACCATAGCACAGCCTCTACAGAACTAGAATTATGACTACAATATACAGAGAGTAAAGATTTTATAATTTTCGAACTTCTTAACTCTGTAGAGACTTCATCTATTTATAGGCATTGGTCATGTCCACTTGGTGAATGGGCAGCATTAAAGTCCATATCCTGGTCAGCATTAAAGTCCATGCCCTAATTAGCCGCCTGACTCTCGGAAGCTTTTCAGACGTCGCTTGTTGCGTGGAAGCTTTTCAGACGCCGCCTGCTATAGGTGCCCATACTTGCAAGTGGTGATGTGACACAATCAGCCTGGAGCAATGAATCTTCTCTACGTTGAACTCCCTCCGACGCATGACCCATGCGTTAGAGCTTTTCTTGCGGCACTTGTCTAATGTGTTAGCGTTAATCCTTGCATTGAAATCCTGCAATACAATGCGTTAGTGTCACGATATTTGGTAATAAAAATTTGCTAATGTTTGAATAAATCCATGCATTTCTTCTAAAAATGAGGAGAGTCTATCATTAAAAACCTTAGTTGTTCCAACTTAAGAGCAAAAATAACATGTATTTCTACAAGTCATCACCATCCCCAAATTTGAACAATGCTTGTCCTCAAGCATTCCAAAATAATTCTTTGTCATCTCCTTTGTCTTAAGTGTGTGGAGTTTTCCTCTCATCATATTCAGTCATAAGCTTGAGATAAGAGTTTGGAAAATATAACTCAGCTTGACTCTTTTCTAAAAGGACTAACGTTTAGTTTCAGGTGCAGCAGGCCTTTTATCACTACTTCTTTCATTTCTCAAAACATTCTTGTTTTTTCTAAACCAGCAATGCGTTAGATGCACTTTTTAAGATAAATGCCGGATAAAAAGAAAAAAATTATGTACTTATCCATGCGTTGTTCCAGGTATCCCACTTTCGTTTTGGCTTGCCCCTACGGGTGTCATGCGAGCATCCAACTACAGGTGAGAACCCTTCACAACTAAACTCATATCTAATACTCATGCATTTCAAAATATAATTTCTTCAGACTAGATAGAGGAGTTATATGGGACGCGTTGGTCTAGGAGACTTAACTTCGTTTTGGCTTGCCCCCACGGGTGTCATGCGAGCATCCAACTACGGCTAAGTGCCTGTTCCAACTAAACTCATGTCATTTTAAGGTTTTTCTTTTGAAGTAATGACAGAGGAGTCGCATTTAATATTTTTCTTATTTTGTTCCCTTTTCTTTATGATGTACTCGTTTGATGTGTCTTAACTCGGATTTTCCTCATCTCCAAATTTAGAGATGAGCTATATTCATCCCAAATTTGGAGACAAGCTAAATTCTCATTGCTAAAAGAGAAACAAAATTTCAAAAAGGCTTTGAGAGTCGGAAAGAAGTTTAAGACTTAAAGCTTGCACGTGTTAGAAAGTAGATGACCTTTTTAGAGAAGTTCAAGCTTTGTTGATTTTCCTAACGCCTACTCTATACTTATAGATTTCATATAGTTGATATCATTGAGGTCAGGCAGAGCACAAGACTTAGAAAATATCTAAAGAACAAAAATCAAGTATGCCAAGGTCAAACGCAAGGAACAAAATGATAGGAATTTCTCATTCATTTTCATAAATTCACATGAAGTAAACAAACAAGTCAAGCAGATACAAAAGAATAATTAAATCAAAATACAAAAATAACCGAACACCCCAAAACTTTATTGTGCTGGCGCATTATCTCTGCGTTCTTCCTCAGGGTCTTCATCCATAAAACGCATGAGGTTTTTAAGATGGGCAGGCAATGGAGGCAGAGCAAAAATTCCAACCAAGACCTGATTGATGTATTGCGTTGTGTAAACAAATTGGTCTTGCATCCATCTTGTTTGCTACCTTAGATAATCCCTTAGAATCCGATTCTGTTGCTGAAGACCTTCGATAGACGCGGCCAATGGTCTGAGCTGATCACTAATAAAAGTTTTCAACTCTTATAAGTCTGCATTGCGTTGAGGTGGTGTTGGTTCTTCATTTCTTCTAACTGGGCCTTCAAAATTTGCTGCGTTGCTTGACCGTAGCCCAGTTGGATCAAAAATTATTGAAGAAGGCACAAAGTTGGGAATTGGACTTGGTTGGGGCGAAGGAAGGGAATAAGGGATGTCCTGATCTATATGAGTTGGTTCTTGGTGCGTTTGATCAGGACTCCCTTCTGGCGAGGCCAATGGTGAGTCATGGAAAGTAAGATTGAGGGGTGGTTGTGCTTCTTCAGCCGGAATTTCAAGCTCAGCTTCATGTTCTTCGTGCTCTAAAGCTTCATCGCTGTGTTCAACAATCTGGATGCATCTTCTTTTGGAGGCGTATTTGGATGATCAAGGCTTGGTTGCCACTTCCTTGGTAGGTAAGGCAGGTTGATGCGGCGAACCACGAAGTAGACGTCTTACTAACTTTACGTCTATCAAGCCATCGATATCTTCATGATCATCCCCTAGAGGAATGTCCCCGCATTCGCATAGTGCACAGATCAGCCATGGAAAGTAGAGTTGCCCTCGTGGCTTAGTTTTGATGGCTTTGATCTGATCCCTTATAATTCTTCCAACGTCCAAAGGGATGCACTACATGGCGCAATAGGTAGTCAGGACGCGTTCCTTTGATAATGTCTCATCATGCGTTGTAGGCATGATGCTCCGTTTGATCAAGTAATACCACAAATTCGCGTCTGGAGTTAAATTTCTGGAAGCTAACATTTTTGCCCCGTTTCTTGATGTTTGCCATTTGCTTCCAGGTTTGGTTACCATCCTTAACGCATCTTCTAATTGGCTTGGCATAGGCTGCTCCAAGATGTGATTTCCTTCCGCGTCCGGATTACTGTCAATGTTGAACACTTCGTTTATTTTGTCAGCTGAGAAACGTACTAACACCCCATCAACAAAAGCTGTGTTCTTCTCTATATCAAACTCACTGTTGTAGAACATGTGGATGAGGTTGGGCCAAATACAGGTGTGCCCAACGCAGAACTGATTCCACCCCAATACGTTTATTGTCTCAGTTATGTAAATTGACAGTGGGTGGCGTTCGGGAAAGAAGCCCTTTTCTACGAGTATGTCACTAAATTGACGCTTTCTTCCCGAGGTCTTCTTAGGTAACGCGTCGGTNTGCCTTACTAACTTTATGTCTATCAAGCCATCGATATCTTCATGATCATCCCCCAGAGGGATGCCCCTGCATTCGCATAGTGCACAGATTAACCATGGAAAGTAGAGTTGCCCTCGTGGCTTAGTCTTGACGGCTTTGATCTGATCCCTTATAATTCTTCCAACATCCAAAGGGATGCACTGATAGGTAGCCAGGACGTGTTCCTTTGATAATGTCTCATCATGCATTGTAGGCATGATGCTCCGTTTGATCAAGTAATACCACAAATTCACGTCTGGAGTTAAATTCCTGGAAGCTAACATTTTTACCCTGTTTCTCGATGTTTGCCATTTTCTTCCAGGTTTGGCTACCGTCCTTAACGCATCTTCTAACTGGCTTGGCGTAGCCTGCTCCAAGATGCGATTTCCTTTCGCGTCCGAATTACTGTCAATGTTGAACACTTCATTTATCTTGTCAGCTGAGAAGCGCACTAACACCCCATCAACAAAAATTGTGTTCTTCTCCATATCAAACTCTTTTGCTTCCCTTACCAGTTCTCTCAGTTCATTCTCCAATTCCTTTTGGAGATCCGTTTTCCTTTGCCCTTGCCTTGCGGGCTGGTAGTTTTCCAATTCCTGCTCTAGTGCATCGTGCCTTGAGCTGTTTTCATGCATTGCACCCTCAGGTCCGGATGCAGATTGCTCATCTTCTTTTTCCTCCAATATCAATCTTCTTTTTTTGTTACTCTTTTTGATTTTAAAGGGCCTTCATTCGTGTCAGATGGGCGTGGTTGAGACGCGTCAGGGCCAATTCTCCCTTCTCTATTTTCTTCTTCTTCCCTTTCTTCCTCTTCTAATTCCTTTTCAAGCATCATAGCATACGCTCCGCTTCGTCTAACTCAAGTGATTCGTTAGGTGGGTCTGAACGCATCACCTGCTCTTCCTCTTGGCTTTGATTAAGGGATGCCAAGATCGCACCAAAAACCTCTTGCTCGTCCAGTCGAGCCAATTCTGCCAACTCTTCAAGATTGCGCTCTGACGCAAGACTATCAGAGGGTGGTATGGGTGGAGTAAATGGAGGGGTGCCCACTGGGGTATGAGGCGTCCTAGGGGAAGATATGAGGATGGGCGAATGAGGTGGTTGGCTCGACACGTCTGATTCCACTAGATAAATGGTGGCAAGGGCTCGATAGAAAGTGGAGATGGTAGACGCACAACTGGTGACAGTGCATTGTGGACATAGGCTAGGAGTGGATTATGCATTGCACCCACCATAGTGAT